>NW_024467202.1:760128-800506 GCF_000292625.1 Dacryopinax primogenitus
GTGCACAATCTGAAAGAAGTGCTTCTTTGAGAATTCCTCCATGGATATCATTGACCTGCCCTCAAACCCAGAACCCATCCTCAAACATTTCTTGACCACAACTGATACCGAAACAATATATGAATGCAAAAAAGACTTTATACTTTCAATGTCAAATGAAGCTATATGCACCAAAGTATGCTGTTCTTGCTCAGGAGAATTTTTCAAACAAGAAATGAAAATGGTCCAATTTAAAGAGATCCCCAACTCAGAACTTCTCATCCCATGCTATCCACACAACATGCATTCCAGCAACCTTAGAGATGGACAACTGGTATCCCATTCTGCAATGAGAGGCAATTGTGTATGTGTTAGGGCAACACAGGCTGACTAAGTCTGCTCACCTAAGAGTGCCAAGAGTCTAAGCAGGCAACAAGGAAGTGGAGTAGACCTGATGACTGAGACCTATTTACAGTATAGGTACCTGTGGATGATCCTAAGAGACCAAGTCTGAAGAGACAGTCCCAAGGCAGAGTAGGCCTTATATTTATACCTCTGTGGTGGAACCTGCTAGAACATCTTGCTTACTCAGCCTAGTCAGGTGATCAGGTCATATGAGGTCATGCACAGCCATGCACAGCAGGTCACCTGACCATCCAATCCTTCCAGCAGGTTCCAGCACATGCCAAGGTATACCAGCTACTTCCATGTCATAAAGGCTTAGTCATGTCTCTTGACCAAGCAATGAGCTGGTGCCCTGACACTCTGCTCCCTACAACATTGTTTACTCCAATGTTCTATCACCCTTTGACAATGGCAAGCACTCTTCTCGACTCTTTCACCTTGAATGTTGCAGCTCTCTTGATGCTTGCAGCCAATGAACTCATGGCAATGGAAGGTGGTCCTAGTGTCAAGGCAGAACTGGAAGATGGTGCAGATGATAGAGTGGGTACATGGCAGGGATTCAAGAGATGGTCTTCAGTAGAGGTTGGATGGCTTTGCGAGCTCATTTCTTTCACTACTGCAGGTAGGGAGGGGAGTGAATTGGTGTGTGCCTTGTAGACCCAGTAAACAGTAGTATTAACTGATTGTTGCAGAATATAATGATGAACAAAGCACCTTTCAGTCCCGCCATGTTGTCTTATTGGTCTCTGCAATCCACAGATGTTGATGTAATTGACAAAGCTCAGATGCAGATTGGTCGACATTCAGCTATCCACTTGGTCAATACTGTTTATGGAACTGTCAGCACTTTCAGCATGGGTGGTTGGGTGGTTGTTGGTTTGATCAGGATTTGGTGCTGGAGGATTTCCCCTTGGATTGGTGGAATACTTTTGTGCATGTACCAGCTAGGATTCAATGTCACTCTCATGTGCTTGTCTCTCACTGGATTGTTCATCATGGTAATCATACTTTTGATATGCATCATCCTGGAAGTTATTCACCATGGAGCAAACTTTCTGTGGTGCTATAGAGTTCTGGTGGTGGTCATGGTTGGTAAGTTCTTCTTGGATACTGTTCAATCATCTGTATGCTAACAGAACATCTAGGTTTTGTCATTATGATGGCAAAGGTAGCTGATGTGTCTGTCCCGAAACTTCTCATTGGCATTCTGAAGGCAGTACCTGAGTTCTTGAAGTGGGGAGGAGCTCTCTGAACATAACCTCCTGGGGGGGTGAGAGTTCATAAGTTGTAGATATTCTCTCATTCATTGCTATGCCCTGTCTCCTTAGCTATTCCATGCCATATAAAAGACTTTTCAAAATCATTTTTGAGCATCTACTTGGCTATAATACATAACTATACTAGATTAGCTATAGTTAAATGTTCCCCTCACTTCCGCACTACAGCTAGGGTCCTGCTGGTGCAGCACGGCCCCTTTCCTAGTGCACATTGCCACGAGAAGCCCCAGTTAGGGGTGGCGGCTCACATTGCGACACAAACGCCCAAGGCAGCGAGGCGTTCATCATAACTCGCTCGCCTCACCTCTTTTCCCTCCCTCTATTCATCGCTCGGAACGATGAGCAGCAGCGAGTACGTGTCGGCGGGAGCCTCGCCGGCCATTTCCGCTGTCAATATCAACCCCGATCGGGACATGCCGACTCGCTCGTCGAGCTTGAGCAACACTCGCTCTGCACTGGGTCGCTCGAACTCTGTTTCTCGACCACCGATGGGCCCACGCGAGAACTCGAGCGCTTCCTCACATAATTCGACGCGGAGCGTAGACGCTAACTCGGTCAGCACCAAATCCTCGGACTATGCGAATGATACGTCGCACACAGAGATGGGACTTCCAGCTTCGTTGACACACACCCCGACGGAAACCACTCCCGTTAGGACACACTCTCAGGAAGTTGTTTCACCGAACTTGCCTGCTATACCGGTTCTAGACCGAGTATCTGCACAGTCCCGTGCGTCACCTGCTCCGTCACCAACGCATACAACCTCCTTCCACCAATCGCAGCCAAGCGCGGACTCGACGAGCTATGTGCAAACCTCAAGAAGTTCGCGGCTTGGACACGAGCGATACCCGAGCCAAGGGATAGCCAATGGGAGCAGCACGATCACGTCTAGTTGGCCGCCGCAGGACGAGGAGCCAGAGATTGTGCCCACCGGATTTGACGAGGGTGTGCTACGGGCGCTGTGTGAGCTGGACGTAAATGCTATCCGTTCATGTTATGTGCTTATTACTAACATCTCGCCTCAGTGCGGAGTTCCATTACTACTCGATCGAATAAAGCAGGGCACTGTGTCTTGCAGGGTACTTATGAACAGTTGTCGATTTGGAACTCCTGCTGATTGCCCATGCAGGAGGTTGCAACCTTCTTCAAGAAACGCGCCGCCCTTGAGGAGGACTATGGCCGCAATCTCCAGAAACTCTCACGACTCACTGGAGAGCAATATTCGCTGAGCGAGGGGAAAGCTGGGTCAGTATTTCTACCGGAGTATGCTTTCCATCTGACAGGAGTGGTTGTCAGCACTTTCGTCAACTCATGGCATTCTGCCATGCGCATACATGAGATTCTTGCCGAGAATCGGATACGGTTTGCCATGCGATTGAATGAAATGAGTGATGAACTTCTCAATCTAGCGAAGGAGGTCGAGAAGAACCGAAAACAGAGTAAGGAGCTGAGCAATCGATATGAGAGGACATTGCAGGATGCGGAGGTTGCCACAGACAAGGTGTGTGGGTACGCTTCTCGGAGTTGACGCACATTGACAGAAGGCGTATAGGCCAAAGCACGATTTGACTCGAATGCGGAGGAGCTGGAGCGGCTGTTGGTGATGAAGGAGGGAGAGACTATGAAAGAGGCGGGGATAACACCTCGTACCGGTGATAGAGGAGGGCAATCCGGGAAGCGGGTATTGGGGAAGGCCATTAACAAGGGTGGCATGCTGTTGAAAGGCAAGAACCCAGCATCGGTGCGTCAACCCAGTGGCAGGAGACGAGTCAATGCTCATTGACTTATAGCTAATGCGCCAAGAGGAGGATGTACGAAATAGGTTAACAACGTCCTCGGACACGTACCGCAAAGCGCTCCTTGAGGCGCAGCACATCCGACAGGAATATTTCAACTTCCAGTTACCTCGGATATTACGGGTGAGCTGCGACTCCTCGGTCGTATACAGCATAGCCTGATCAAGTGCTTAGTCACTCAAAGAATGTTCTGATGAGGTTGATCTCGGGACACAATATCACCTTTCCCGTTATGCACACCTGTACGAAAACACTCTCCTCACCGACGGGCAGGTATTAGCACCTGTGCCCCACCCTGATTCGAGTAAGTATCAGATTGATCCGCGTGGTTGGCTTTCAGACTGACGTTACCCACAGCCATTGATGGGGCAGGTATCAAAGATATCATGGAGAACATCGACAGTAGAGGGGATTTTAAGGTGTACATGCAGAACTACGCCATTGCAAACAGTACACCTCGGGGACCAAGGAGAGAGGGGCCACCGGAAGAGCAATATGTGCGCCCTTCCAAACTTGCACTGCCGTCTCCTGACCGATGCCTCTCTCAGATATCATTCACTCCCACACATGCCACAAAGCCGTCAAGCGACAAACTGACTATGTCACCCGAGAAGATTTCTGCGACGACGTTCGGTGTCGATCTGGGAGAGCAGATGACACGAGACAACGTCGAGGTGCCACGGATCTTAGAGAGATGTGCGGGGGCTATCGAGATGCATGGGCTGCAGTCGGTTGGAATCTACCGTCTCTCGGGCACGACATCTCGAGTAAACAGGTTAAAGGCGTCTTTCGACAGGGGTAAGTGTCAGCACAAGTATGCGCTGTTTCACTTTCTTATCCCGGGTATTAGACGTCGAGACCTCATTACTAGACGAAGAGGCTTCGACGGACGTGAATATCGTCTCCGGCGCTCTAAAGCTCTGGCTCCGCGAGCTCCCAGAGCCGCTATTCACGCACTCTCTCTACCCGGGATTCATCGAAGCCGCCAAGATCGACAATGACCGATTACGACATATCCGGTTGCACGAGCGAGTAAACGATCTACCAGACGCGAACTACGCCACGCTCAAGTTTCTTATGGGGCACTTACATAAGGTGCAGCAGCACTCGGACGTCAACCAAATGCGGATTAGCAATCTGAGCATTGTCTTTGGCCCGACGCTGCTAGGACCGCCGTTGGGTGGCATGCCCGGCGTCGAGAGCGGTGCTGCAATTACAGATCATCAATGGCAGAGCCGGGTGAGTCGCACGCCTACCTGTTCCATCGAGCCCAGTAGACTGACGGTTGTTGTATCTAGGCAGTGGAGACTATCCTTGAGCACTATTTGGACATCTTTGTGGAGGACGGCGAGGAAGTACAATAAGATGCGGGCATCGAATATAGACAATCCAGTGATTATTTCTTCGTTGATCGCATGCTTGTACTTGTGGCACCTTTGATGTGGTTACTAGCCCGGTAGGGGCAGGAATGTAGATGTGACGACCTCTTGAGGTATTGTACATCAGACAGACAGCTGGGACATAGAATGCCACGTGAGTGTCTGCGGAAGACATGAAATCCGATAGATCCGATCCGTTATGGTATAAGGGTTGTACAACAAGGTCATTGATGGCAGAAAGAAAGAAGAACAAGATCAAAGGTGCGTGATCGCCTTTGGGTCCGTCGGCATACCTGTTTCTCGTCAGCACGTCTCACATTGTCTGACGAAACGAGCTCACCAGAAGGGTCGATCCCATGCCTGCTCAGGAGCAGCTTATGCCTTATCAGCCTCGCCTGGTCGAAGCTTACCCCCTCGCGAGCCATGATCCTCCTTACTTCCTCCGCTCCTTGCGGGTCCAGCCCCGAACGAGAATCGCCAGCCTCAAGGTTACTTTCGATGTCGAACAGGCTTGAGGAGAGTCCTTGCTCGCGCTGCGAATCCCACGTCTGGAGAGGACGGTAGAAGGAGAGGCGGGGGAAGTGTGAGGAGAGGTAGTCTTTTACGCGCGAGGGGACGAGAGGCGCGAGCATGGAAGAGAGCCGGGCGCGGTAGTAGTATGCGACTACGGGAAGTTAGGACGAGAACGAGATGATGTGGGAGAAGATGTGCTTACGGAGGACGAAGAGGAGGACGAGAGCAATGATAGAAGCGGTATATAGCATCTTGCTGTTTTGTAGTCCTTTCTTTTGGTGGTGTAGAATAACGAGGGTCGAGGAGTGCAATGTGACACGGAATGCTGTTTGAGCGCTACTTCTACTTGGAGCAGGAGGGCAGTGGTTGCGCACACAGCCCCTCCCTCGGCAAGCCAAGACGCTTACTTAATCCAACTAGGTGCACGTGCCCTAATCGATGACGAACGCTCCTTTTGCCGTGCCGAGTTCATCGGGTTGTCCCACATCTTGTCATGTCTACAACTGCGCACACGGAGGCTGGCATATATTAACCTAACGCTTAAATCAACAATCTGAGTGACTTCCTCTTGGACGTTCATTTACGTCTTGAAGAGGATCCTCTGTCGTTGCTGTTACTCTGGCGAGCTCGGCTCTTGCACTGGTAACCCCGGAGCCGCGTGAACCTCAGCTCAGTATCCTCCCTGTTGACGGGTGTGAAAGTCTTCTCTCGCAGGGGATCGCCAACCTCTGGGAAGGACTAGAAGAACAGCTCAAATGGGTGGAGCATCTCTGGTCTTCAGACGAGATCGAGATCGTATGCGAGGAGCAGCTGGAAAAGGAAGACGAGGAGCCAAGGAAGAAGACTGCATATGAGATCCTTAGCAAAGATGACAAGTATGCACACCTCTCTCGATTTGATACCTGCTAGCTGAGCAGAAGCAGGTTCAGCAAGTTCTTCTTTCTAGTAACCCATGATCCCCTCTCCGTAGCCTACCTCTCCCGTGAGAGCGGGAACTTCACCCTATTCGCCCCTACAAACGCTGCCTTCCCCGCCCCAAGCCCACATGAGTTTCTGCTCGAGTTTGGTAACCCTCTCGCGCTGGAGACCCTCCACCGGTACTTCTCGCATAACCCGAATGGACGTGGGTGGGAGCATCTTGCCGCTGTCCGCATCCTCCACGCGTTGCTACAGTACCACATCATCCCCAAAAGCGCACATCCCATTTTCGAGCTTGCAGAGTTCAGCACCGTCGCAACTGGGCTTACCGTTCCGGGGGCTCTACTCGGTGCTGCCCAGCGCATCAATCTCAGTCCCGCGCTCCGTCCACTTCCCACGATCCAGCTCAACTTCGCAGGGCACATCGTCGCCGCCGACCTGCACGCATCGAATGGTATTGTCCACGGTGTGAGCAGCGCACTCCAGCCAGGATTGAGTGCGATGGACGAGCTGTACGCCGTTCCCTGGCTATTCCCGTTCACGAGGCAACAGGCACCTTGGGTGCTGGGCATCACCGCGAGCGCTCTGGAAAAAACGGGGCTGAACAAAGTGGTCGACCACAAACCGGTCTTCCACCGCCCGGGACCATTTGCCGTTCCTGCTGCACATGAAGACGTGCAGGACGGAATCGACGCGGCGGAAGAGATGTGGCTCAACATCACGGCTGAATCGCTGGCGCCTATCCCGCTCCCTGGGCTGTCGTGGGAGGGCAGCCCCGCGGTCACCGTATTCGCCCCTACGAACAAGGCCTGGTCACTCCTCCCTCCTCGACTGAGCAAGTGGTTCCATTCCCCCTGGGGCGAGTTTGCCCTCGACAAGCTGCTCAAATACCACGTGATCAACGGGACGGTCTTGTTTGCGGATTATGTGCACCCGCCGATTGTCCCCTCTCTGCTGAGAGCTAGGGATGGCATCGGTCCTAGACCGGACTTTGAGGACTGCGGTCCTGCCGATCCAGTCCAGGACTGGACCGTCCGAGGACTGGACCAGGACCAACACTTTTGGAAATCCGGTTCAGTCCTGAACTGCGAAGGACCGGTCCAGTCCGGTCCCACGCAGCCACCATTTCGCCATGCAATTGGGTGCAGAGTTTGACAGTTTTGGCGTTGTAGGGATGGTGACCGGTCATGTCATGGTGTTGGAAGAGGTCGGCATATCATCTGACTGACTGGCATGTCGTTTCAGGTGCATGATGAATCTCGCGTGTGCTTCCTCCCGTTCAATGCCATGACCCAACATTGACTATTGAATAGAATTATGTCAGCATTTAGTGGACTGGAGTGGGACTGGCGGTTCACGGTCCTGGGACCGTCCAGGACCGGACCATCACAGGACTGGACCGGGACCGACTATCGCTAAAAATCCGGGACCGTCCAGGACTGGACCGTTGCCATCCCTACTGAGAGCTCTGAAGAAACGAACATGTGGCCAACATACGACTACCTGCTGTTCCTCCCCACTCTTTTGGGGAAGAACTTTACACTACCGGTAAGGATCAGCAAAGACCCGCTCTTCCCGCTTCCCCCTCCTGGGCAAGGGAGGGAAGTCGCCGTGTACAGGATGTGGGCGCAGGGCGTGCCTGTAGCGATCAGGGATGTACCGGTGAGGAATGGGGTCATCCAGGCTGTAGAGAGGGTATTGAACCCCTTGGCCGGGAATCATAAGGAGAAGAGATGCCATATGGGTGGCGTGCAGGAAGGCGGGGAGGCGGTGGAAAAGCAGGAGGTGGAGGATGAATGGGAGGGGTGGGAGGAGTGGTTTGTCAAGTGGGCTATGGAGGCCTTAGATGAAGCCTTGGTGTGAGATCTGTGCAAAATAAACACTGCTCTGTACTGGTTTCTTGTGATTTGTATTAATGTGACAATATAAAGTGTTGTACTTTGGAAGGTTGAGAAGAGCGACTCACACCTTATGTGAGCATTTTGCCTCTCTGAGGCGGTGTTTCTATCGGCTGCGCAATCCGCCGCCATCCGACGCTGCCGTCACAAAGGGAACGCAACGACGAATCACATAACCAAAACCTAATAGTGGACTGCGGCTCGCAGCTACTGTTGACACTTGCTCTTCATTGTCCATTTACTGATTACTGATCAACCGGTGCTTCACCGTCTGAAGATCAGACCGCAGTCCGGCATCGGCGACACTTCCCGCGCTCACTGACAACCCACTCAAGTACTGCTTCCACTACACCGCGGCCCGACGGCTCCCAGCGCCAGCTTAAGCGGACAAAAGGTGTCACTGCGCACCGCCTGGTCAACTGTCGACAACCTTCAGTACGAGAAGGACCTCATAGAACAAAATGACGGCGCTGTCGTCGTCCTCTGCTTGGGACCGACCTGATAGACCGCTGGTCGTCAAGTGCTCTTATAATCGTTCTTTGCGGCGAGTGACGTTTGGATCGGCCGTGGACTGCCACTATGACCTTTTGCGAGCTAAGGTGCCTTGTTATGCTGAAGAGTGGTAGTATGATCTCTGACGATGTGTTCCTTCAGGTCGAGCAATGTTTCTCACTCTATGGAAGTCCGTTTCTCATCACGTACATGGACGACGATGGCGAGGTGACGGACATATCCTCAAACCACGATCTCACCGAAGCGATCAACTATTTTTCTGATGGGGATACGGAGAGTGTCGCTTACAGCGGTGCGTCGAGCGCGAGCGGACGCAGCTCTTCAGGGAAGAAGGTGACGCTGAGGGTGAAGGTGAACATGGAGAACGACGGGCCTAGCCTGTCGGACACTGCGAGTCTGGCGAGCATGGACGAGTACGTGCAGGTGGAGAGGACGGGCGAGCGGCGAGAACGGGAGGTGCCGAGAGGGCAGGCAGAGCCGGAAGACGATGCGATCACTGTCAGTTCGCACAACTATGGCAGTCAGACGGGGAGCAGCTTTGTCGATGTTCCGAGACCGGGGTATCCCCCTTCTTCCTCACCTGCAGGCGTCAACCTACCGAACTATAACCTTCCAACGTTGGCGACTGTTCCGCCTTCCCCACCTGCCTCCCCCGGATCGCGGCGATTTCAACAGACCAGTCCATTTGACGACCAGAGCGAGAGTGCTATGGTAACGGACCGATTACGGCGATTGGTGGTCGCGGACGGTCCTGTTCGCACCGAAGACGATATTGCCAATGAAGACGAGGATCCGTTTGATGACGCTCAGCTCGAATTGCAGCGCGGCGCGCATCATTACTACTACGAATATCCAGCGTCCCAGAGCGGGGGTTCGTCAGGTCGAGAACGAGACCGCGCGAGGAGAGTCAGGGACAGCGGGATGGATCAGACCGGGAGTGTGGATCTGGAGAGCCTTTACATCTCAAACAATCAGCAAACGAGTCCCCACGGCCTGGCATGGATCGAGAACCAGAACCGGGACCATCAACAGCTCGCAGTGGTGATGGAGCAACAACACAGGCAGCGGAGTTCTCCAGGCGCCGAAGAGCTCCCACTCGTGTCGGACCATGCGTCTGCTCTTCCGCAGTTGCAGAGTCGCTATCCTGGCATACCCGCTGAAGTCCTCGCTTTTGTCCCCGAGGAGGAAGTCGAGTCCGTTCCTGCTGAGGCGCCCCGCCTGCTCACGGACTGCTCTTCATGCGGCGTACTACTAGAAGACTTCCGCTACGTGTGTACAACCTGTGGAGAGAAAGAAGCCCGTGAGCCACCAGCCTGGCACCATCTTTCGCGCAAACAGATGGCCATTGCAGACGCATTTTCAGCATACTCGGAGGAGACGGTACAACAGGGCAGGCAGTCGGGAAGACAATCAGGGTCGAGTTTCCAGATGCAGACCTTCTCCTACCCACCTCGGCCGCCACCGGTACCTCTGAAGAGGAACTCGCGCCCTGGGAGCGGTGTCAGTCCGAACGGAAGAGGCACTCCTGGGTTGCGCATGCCCCTTCTCGAACGAGGCTACGAGCTGTGCGCAGGGTGCGTACACAGTGCGGGCTTGAACCATGCGGCCGTATCTGCAGACTCGGATGGTCACTCTCCGCTCTCGTCAAGTTCAAGTTCGAGCTCCAGCTCGGGTGGTCCGTCCCCCCTCTCTGGCAGCCCGACAGCGCACTATCATGGAAGCCAGAGTGCGCTACAACTCCCGGGGCAGTCACCGGTCAGGAATAGGAAGAAGCATGCTTTCAGGCATGCCTTTAGGGAGAAGATGTGGGGGTTGAATGGGTGGAAGGATCTGGGTATGTCTTCTACCATCTGGTGTGACATTGCTCATGGAATGATCTTGGCTGATGGACAGAATACGACGAGCATGTCGAGTGCGCAACATGCAAGAACTCGCTTCCAGGAGACAGATACAAATGCCTGTCGTGTGACAACTTCAGCCTCTGCAGGGGATGTTATAGCCAAGTGCACCACATTCATCCAGCGCACGTATTCCTGTTTGTTGAGGTGCCAAGGAGCGAGCCACTTACACCGTCGCTGAATAACGCCCTTGTATTATCAGACAGGACCGAACCTGAGAGTGAGTCTCCCAGGTGGCATCTCGGAATCGAGGCTCACGTTATGGCAGCATTGGATCACCCGGGTGTGAAATGCACACAGTATGTCTTTCCCTTCATCATCTCGTGTAGTAGTACTCATCGTGCCTTTAGTTGTTTGCAAGATATCGTTGGCGCTCGGTTCCATTGCGCCATCTGCAGCGACGTCGATATATGCGCAAATTGCGAAGCTGCTGGCCTGCCAGGTAACCTCACAGCTCCAGACGGGGGACATGACGACTCGCATATAATGATCAAGATTCCCTACCCGCTTGACCCGACCCAAGTCGAGGCGGCGAGCCGGAGAGCTCGAAATCTCTGGTCGCAAAGGGATGGCCTAGCACTAGACCTGGCCTTCCCAAGACAACGAGCCAACTCGTCGAGTTCCGATTCATTGCCTACTGTTATCGGTGCCATTCGTTCCGACGAAGTCTCCCAGCATATCATTTGCAAGGGTTGCGACGAGGTGAGTAGTCTTTTGCTTTCATAATCTGAGTATTCTCTAATTATGTTTCAGCTCATCGAGGGTGTCCGTTACCAATGCGCACACTGCCCGTCGTTGCCAGAATCTTACAACTTGGTAGGTTTCTCGCCTGCGTGTCCAGTATCCATAGTTGATATCTTGCCCAGTGCTCTATGTGCGAGGCGCGGTCTTACGACCTCCACGATCCGATGCATGCATTCTTCAAGATCCCGCGCCCGTTGGATCGCGCGATCAATTCACCATTCCCTATACTGCCACTCCTTTACAGGAGTCCAGTAGCAGCTGGCTTCGAATCAAATCAAGATCCAAGAGGTGAGTGATTCATTCCTATTAAACAATGGTAATTTTACTCAGATGTCTTGCATGTAGCATACCTAAACAACCTAGTTCACCAAACGACGCTTTGCGACATCTGCGTCGAGCCCATTCGCGGCGAATGGTTCAGATGCGTTTACTGTTCAAAAGATCTGTGTGCAGACTGTGAGGAAAATGACGTGCATGATCCAACCCACATTTTCGTCGTATTCAAAGCTCCTGTGCGTTACAGTACCAGCCCAGTGCGGCACACGCTGATGTTTTAAACAGGTGGACATGGGTGCTCTGAGGGTTGTCTCCGACATCGTCAATCCACGCAATAGCAGACCTTTGCTACCATACAAAGTCTATGGGAACAGTAGTAACGGACCTTGAATACTTTTCATCTCATATCTTTCCCGGTATTTATATCATTCACTGGTTCATGTTGTACACATATGTTCGATAACATCGAAATGCATTCACGTCCTGGACTAGCACGTGTCAAAGTACAACAGTGTGGACAAATCTGCACAGGGAGCTCATCCCTTTTTGAAGCCTGCATAGAAGGTCAACACATGTCTCCACAGATCAGGGGATATGATGACTCACCTAAACGACGACGCTCATAGAACAGGTCCGTTCTGCTGGCTCCCAGGTTCACGATCTTGGGGCAACCATCTCTGTCCTTCTCCAAGCGCGTGCACTCAGCGCAGTAGTACGCATCAGATATACCTGGTAGAAGACGTTCAGCTAATGAGCTAACGAGAGCGATATTGGTAAGACGTACCTGGAGAACCGCAGATGATGCACCTCCCACCAAACGTGCCAAAGTTGCATTCGTCGCATATGCGGACAAGAGTCTCAGGACGCACATAAGAGTCACAGACAGGACTGGGGCAATGAAGTCAGTTTCCAGCAAGCTTACGACTGAGGAAATCACTTACCATTTCCCATCGCACTTCTCGCAGAGACGTCCGATGGCTGCTTACGGTGATTAGTACTGGAGGAAGAACGGAGCTGGGCGAAACTTACCGATGCCAGTCTGACGTCTGCACATGATCAAATCTGAATGTTTGTCAGTAACAATTGCTTAGGAGAATTTGGAGGTGCGTACCGGGATGATGCTTCGACATGATGGCCGTTCAATACTATGATGGAGGACGATCGGAACTTCCCTGAGGGTCTCTTATGTTGGAGTGGCTGTGAAGTGCTTAGTCAGCCAGTTTTCTCGACATTTCTAGGCGCGCCGACCACTTGGTAGGACGTGTTATGTGATCATCCGCAATATATTGGTCTCCCAGCGTATCGTGGTCAATCAAGTACATGATTTTCTTCATTTATATTGTACAGGGAGCAGTCCATCCATAGCCATAATTGCATATGAGCAACGTATCTCCAATCGACTGACGGAGATTGGGACCAGTGTAGTCTTTCTCTCTCAGCATCAAGTGCAGTCCCAAATGAATACAACAAAAATCCGTCTCAGTCTCTGAATATTGGCGTGAACTGAAGGACGAGTCAGCGCATCATCATGTCATGATCACACAACAGGCTCACTTTCTTCCGGCCTGCTGAGGTAGTATGCTGAGTAGGAGGTGCCACGAAATCCTGATCATCCTCAACAACTGTGTCTTCTTCCATGTCGAGGATGCTGTTTCTAAACACAGGGTGAAATGGCTAGCAGCGCGTAAGGTTTTGTAGAAGTCTCTTTGCGAATATGCTCACCTTCGCCCCGTCAGGCGGTAGAGTTGGACCAAGAGCCACAGACTGGTCCGCGACGGATGGCTTCCTTGCAGGTTCATTGCCAACTCCCACATACCCATCAGGATCGTTGTCCATATAGTCGTCTTCCATGTCCAAGAAGGCCTGGAGATCGTCGTCATCCATTCCCGTTGCATTGAATATTTCTGTTTTGGCAGCTTGGGAAAGCTGAGATGGAGGCAAGAATAGTGGCTCCTTTTGGTGTGATGCTTGAGGACCTGCAGCCAGGTTGGTAGTGGAAGGACCGCCCGCGGATGCGGATGCACTGGGCAGATGTTGCGGAGGAACGCGGAAGGTTGAAGCTCGGCTTGTTGCGCGAAACGTCCCTGAGGGGACAACTTGGCTAGCTGGCATTTGGAAAGAAGGACATTGGGAACAGCCAGTTGCGCGACGAGGAGGGGAAGCCACAGGGACCTCAAAGTTCATATCATCATCGTTGAATAGGCCCTGCTGCTGTGGGTCTTCTCCCCACTGTGCCTCAGGTTGCACCGGAGCCTCCGGCTCGTTCTCTTCCTCGTTCTTGGCTACTCGTGGCAGCTTTGGAGGCCGTCCATCATTGTCCGCCCTGGTACGCTTTGGTCCATTGGGCCGTACGACTTCCGCAGCACTACTAGTAGCGATGAAAGCTTGAAAGTCCCATGTCTCGTCTTCGGGTACGTCCAGTTCGGTAGGTAGAATTCCAAGGACGAGCGGAGCTGGAGCTTCTGTGAAATTCATAGTCATATTCTTGTCCAGACTTTCAGCTAGGGTGATCGTAGCCTGTGGCATATGAGCCAATGAACTGAGTGACTACAGGAATGTTTCATACAGCAAATTCGCGAATGTGAAAAGAGAGGGAAACAGATGCCGGTCCGGTTTCGTATCGGTCCAAGTCTTCTCCGATAGCCTTCACTTCCGTGCAGATGTCACCTTTATCTTTCGACGACATAAGTAACAGCCTGACACGGCATTGGGATAAATTCACCTGCAATAGTCTTGACGACCATGTCCGCCGGATTGAAGTCACAGGAGATCTGTCCGTCCGCCTTGGAGATTCCGACTCGCATTCGCTCTAGCAGATTCTTCAGCGAGGTCTTCTTTGCTACAACTGTTTTCTTTTGCGGATCCTCTTCGATGAACGGTGCTAATAGCTCATCAGGATATTCGAGGTTCAATCGATGCTGTTTCACCACTCCTGAACATGTGCATATACGCATCAGACGTCCCTTCCGATGGTTATATGCAGGGTGACACACCATGATCACAGAAGATCTTTACGAGCATCCTGCTCTCCAACCTCCCGTCCTCATCATCAGACTGATCCTCGTCTTCTGCATACCCGTTCTGCGCTGGTTCCCGGATGATGAGCTTGACTCTCCTCGCGCCCTTGTCATGATTCCGATGCCTCAGATGGGAGAGTAAGAGCTTCGTCTTCAGCCGAGCCTTCACACTCCTTCCTTCCTGCGTCTGGGTACCCGAAGAGCGGAGAGAAGATCCAGTCCGAGGCTTGCGAACAGAATAGGACGAGAAGAACGTTGGTTGTAGTACCAGCCGACAGTATGCGGATTTGGACGAATTCGTAGCGGATAGAGTCAGCTACTGGCGTTCGCGTCAGACGTTCAGGGACAGGATAATCCGTAGAACAGAGCGCACTGAGCTGGGAAAAGCAAGGATATCCATATCGTCGCTGTATCGCGATAGGCATGTAAGAGCTTTGACCAGGGCTTGCATCCAGGTTAGCTGATTCTTTGGCGCATATACGCGACTCACTCTTCACAGACGCCATTGTTAGTTCAGCCTCCATGACAAAAGCTATAGAATAGAATTTAAAGAGGTTTGGGTATAGTGCTGGTGATGCGGTTAAAATACAGATTGCTTAACGTATGCTGTTGAGTCGAGAGAACCAACGAACGCGTCCGCATTTGGAGCGCGCGTCTATGATCGGAGCCGAACTGTTCGGATCTAAGGGGGGCAAATCCGGAGAGAGGCGGGGCGCAGTGTAAGAGAGAAATCAGGGCCCCATCGCCGCCGCCCCCTGTCTCTTCCTCAGACGACCTTTTGCTCTCTCGTCTAGCTCTCACTTGTCCCTCTTCCTCCACAACTGCCATACAATTATGGCACAACGAACGTACTCCCTCACCTCAACACCTCGACATAGGCTCACATGCCCAGACTCTTGTCCATCCTCACCCGCATCATCAGCTCCATCAATAGACGACGTGTCGTTTTCATTACGCAGCGTCCTAGGGTTGGCATTCGAGTCGCCAGCCGACCTATATGCGCGTCTGCGGACCGAAGCATTCCTCCGCCAACGGGTCGAGCTGGAGGAGATGACTGTCCGGCTCATCTGCACCTCCTCTCCTTCCCCTCTCCCAACCTTCGAAGCCTCGCACCCAAAGGCACCCCCCCACCGCACCCTCGTCGTCCACTACCGCTCGTCGAGGTTCTTCACCCTCCTCCTCTCCACTACCGACTCTGAGCAAGCATACGCGCTCGGGGCCGAACAGAGCCACGAGTTCTCAGCGAGCGATAAGGCGATGTTTACTGCCTGCTTCGCGCCGAGCTACGCGGCTTACCGCCCTACGGACAAAGAGGCGCTCGCGCACCAAGTAAGATGTTGGACGATCCCTGTTTCCAAACGCCCGAAATGGCTCGGGCACTACCTCGACGAGCCGGCAGACTGGAGGCTCATCCTCGTCCTCGCCTGGATCCAGCTCAGCGCACTCGCCTGGTCCTGGATGGCACACTCAGTCAGCAACACTCTAGGCGCTCGCCAGCCATCCGTCATATTCGGGACGAAGAAGGAAGTTGTCGGCGAGGCTAAATCCGAGCAAACCCCAGAACTCGCTTCTGCCACCCCGGCGCCCGCTAAAGCTTGAAATGTTCAAGCGCTTGCTTCGTCTGCTTCGGTCTCCTTCTGCTTCTGTATATCATGACACGCGATGCCCTTCCTGCAATTTCGTTTCTTATCGGGTGAGCGCAGCGCGCTCCTG
Source organism: Dacryopinax primogenitus (assembly GCF_000292625.1). Taxonomy (NCBI): domain Eukaryota; kingdom Fungi; phylum Basidiomycota; class Dacrymycetes; order Dacrymycetales; family Dacrymycetaceae; genus Dacryopinax; species Dacryopinax primogenitus. The sequence continues at coordinate 776,455 of NW_024467202.1, forward strand.
TATATGTAGTTCTATACCCCTGGTTTGCGACCCGGACAGTGTACATGTGTTCTACCATACCCAGTATCTCTCTCCGTCCTTCTCTACTTTCCGCAGCCCACTATCGTAGAATAGTGCTTTTATTCCTCTTCGCATATATACTTTTGCCGTTCTGCCCCGTAGAAGGCTACTGTTTCCCAGCGTTCGTAATCAGACTTCCTACCGCTTTACCCACTACCGTGCCCGCGATTGACCCTAAACCGCTAAGTAACGCCTTAGCACCATACAGCGTGCTCGCTCCGACCTCAACAGCATCAGCAGCGAACCGCATAGCCGCTTTCCCCGCGTTTGGCTCCTCCCTCGCTGCCCCACCACCGAGCATGATCGCACCCTTAAGAGCGAGGAGCTCGTTGACGACTTCAAGGCCTGTACTGCGCGCCCAGACCGCCGGCCAGCTCTGGAGCGCATACAGCTTGTGCAGTTTGTCCGTAACGCTCAGCATGCTGTGATTCGCTGCGTACCTATTGCGCGCATAAGGCTGGAGGACGACCTGTGTCCCAAGGTCGGAACCGTGCTGCGCTCCAGCGTCTAGGCAGCGTACGAGCTCGCACACGTCTGCGAGCCCCATGTTGAGCCCTTGCCCAGCCAGCGGGTGGCACGTGTGCGCCGCATCCCCTACTAGGGCTGTGCGGCCTCTGCCTTGGGAGGAAGAGCCGAGGTAGGAATCGGCGTGCGTTAGCCGGAGGGGGAAGGAGGCGATTGTCCCCCTTTGGAGGGAATGGATGAGCGGAGGGAAGGAGTCTGATCCTTCTGCTGGGACGCCGATGGTTGTCTGGAGTGAGGAGAGGGCGGAGGAGGCGTCGATCGAGTGCGCTTGCTGGCGGAACGAGATTTCCTCTTCTGCCTGGGAAGCGGTGAGAGGCGTACCGGAGGCGTACGATTCGAGCAGGACGGTGTTGAGGTAGTTTAGCGAGAGCCAGGGGAGGCGGAAGGCAGCGTTTACGTATCTTGCTAGGGCGGCGGAGTCGAGTTGTTTCATAGCGGCGGCGAGCTCTGGCCGGGTGCTCCAGACGAGGGAGGCGGCGGTTGGTGAGAGAGGGAGGAAAGCGATTGGACCTGTGGGGAGGAATCGCTGGAAGGCGGTGGCGTTGGGCAGGCCTAGAGGGTGCGGGCGGTGAAAGAGGGTGCCAACGACTGCGTGCGTTGGGTATGCCCAGCCATAAGAGGAGATCTGGGTATATGCACGCACAGGGGAGGAAGGACCGTCTGCGCCGATGAGCAGTCGAGCGCGGAGTGTGCGCCCATCTGAGAGGGTCAGGTGCGGGTAATCATCCGTTTCGTCCGCCGAGTTCCGTGTGATCGAGAGAACCTTGACGTTATCCAGCAGGTTCACATCCGGTTTGTCCTCCAGTGTCCGGAGAAGGGCGCGCTGGATATTAAGGTTCTCGACCATGGTTGCAATCTGACTTGGGCGGAGGTGGGGTGATCGGGCAGGAGAGGAGGAAGGGATGTCTGACGTGTTGAACGTGATCCTTGCAGAGGAGAGACCGTCCCAGGCTTGGATCTCCTCCACTGGCATTGTACGTGTCTGATCCAGATAATCCCATGCGCCGAATCCTATTATAGTCAGCGTATCCGAACCCAAGCCTAATGCTCAACGCACCATGCAGAAACTCGCGCGACACGTTCGTAATACTGCTCACGCGATTGCTGAACTCCCCTTCTCCCATCGTCCACTCCCGCACCTTGTCCAAGCTCCCGGCTTCGACGAGCGCGATCCTGGAAGTGGCATACACAGCGGGGGAAGAAGCGAGTGCGCCCGCTAGTGCGAGACCGGCAGGACCACCGCCGACGATGACGATGTCGTAGTCTTCTGCAGGGGTGGGGGCGGTGGTGGCATACCGGGCACGGGGGGTGATATGCTGTACTCTTGCGAGTGCTGGGTGGAAGCGCACTCGTGCTACAGAGACACGCATCGTTCCACCGTCAATGGGGAAGACAAGCTTAAGGCGTTCGGATGGCCGTCTCACTCGGGTTCATCGTGCTTCTCCAAACCCTGAAAATGAAAGTCACGTGCCTTGAATTGTCCTCACAATTTCGATCCGGGATGGGAAGGATCACTTTGACATGTATCTGAGATGGCACCTTATCCAATGACGCATATCTCTGTAGGATCGAGCTATGCGGTCATCGCCGCTGGTCCGTGGTTACATGTGCTTGATACAAAGTACGTCATACCTTCGCTTCCCTTGCAGCAAATAACCCGGCTTATTACTTAGGTCTGGTGAGGTACTTGCACAGGAAGACACCGGCCTACCGGTCCGTGTACTCGCAGTCGACGATTCATTCCATCATGTGGCCACAACAGGAGATGACAAGAAACTTGTCATACGTCAACGAGAAAGTCTTTCCATTCTCAGCTCCAGGTGGGTCTCCCCTCCCCTCGTGTAGGACGTTGTTCACAGAACAGTAGGGAACTCCCAAAACGCGCAACAGCGATCGCATTCGTCGACAAGAACACACTCGTAGTAGCAGACAAGTTCGGCGACGTATTCCACTACCCTATCCACCCACCTGTATCCACCGAGCCTGACCCCAACCCCAACCCCAACCCTTCAGATACCGACAACGACACCGACGTCTCCCCATCGGACACCTCCCTCCTCCTCGGTCATGTCAGCATCGTCACCGCCCTCCAACTCTCGCACGACAGGAAACATATCCTCACCGCAGACCGGGATGAGCACATCCGCGTGAGCCGGTTTCCACAGGGGTTCGTCATCGAGCGGTTCTTGTTCGGTCACAGGAGGTGCGTGCCCTGTCAGCTGGATTTAGGAAGGCCCTGCGCTGATCGGTGTGAGGAAGATATGTGACTGCGTTGCATATCCCGCCTTTTGCCCCAGAACGCCTGATTTCGGGCGGAGGCGAACCCCAGCTCTTCGTCTGGAACTGGACCTCCGGCCAGCTCCTCCAAACCCTGGGATACGAGTCCCAAGCCCGGCAGTACATGTGTGTCAAGCCCTGGCGAAAACGGGGGAAAGCGTTTGCCGACGCGTCGAAGAAGGGAAAGCTTGCGCGGGAGGAAGATACGGGCGTGGACGGGGATGTTGAGGATGAGGGGAAGAAGGAGGGCCTGGAGGAGGTGCAAGGACCTGAGGATACGGAGATCGTTTTTGCTGTTGGGAAGATTTCTACGCTGGGCACGGAAGAGGGTGGGATGGTTCTCTTCTTTCTTATTGGGTGCGTATTCTTTCCTACTCGTAGGCAAGGACTGAGGAAAAGCAGCTGTTCGGCACTCTTTTACGTCCCTTTCCCTTCCCCTTCCCTCCCCGACCCACAGGTCCAAGCACTACCTGTAGGGAAACCAGTGCTGGACTTCCGCGTCTCCGGCCACGCGGTGTGGGTGTCGGTAGACGAAGGCTGGCCTGAGAACGAGGGGAAAGACGCAGGAGGGGTGAAGTTGGTCGTTTGGGAAGGCGGGTTTGTGGAGCAGGCTGAGCACCCTTTGCTGAGGGGTATAAATAGCTGTTCCCACCACGGTGCGCTCCCCCCCTTTCAGGATCTCTTTCGCGGTACCTAACTCCCGTTAGCTACCCCCGACCAACTGAACACGTTAGAAAGTTATCAACCCCTTCTGCTCCTTCCTAAATACGGAGAAGAGGCCTCACCGGACGAGGACTGGGGACCGAAAGACAGGCCAGGGGCGAAAAGCGAGGGGAGAAAGAAGACTCGGGAAATGTTGCTCGCTGCGCAGGGGGGGGGGAAGAAGAGGAAGGCAAGCTGAGTAGATCAGGTGTATTGCGTACAAGTGTACAAGTGTTTCGTGCTGCGCATCGATCCCCCCTTAGAGGTCAATCGCAGCTCCCTTCCGCAGGCCCAGTCTTCCACCTCTCCAGCACCTTAGAACAATCGAACTGCACCTTCCCGAGCCTCTGGTTAACCTCATTATGCACCTCGCACAACCACCTACTAACTCCTTCTCGGCCACTCACGTCCACCCCTCGGCGGTCGATCTCTTTCCCCAGATGGAGGGCGCAGTAGTGACATGGGTAGAGCGTGGGAAGTGAGTGAAGGAGGTTGGACATCTGTGTTTGTTGAGCGGGGGAAGGATGTTCGGGGTAGTAGGCCGCTGCGGTGTGTAGGAACGTCCAGGTTGCACGGCCGAGTTGTTCAGAGTCGGGAGGGCAGTCTTGCGCCGGAGTGGAAAGCATACCGAATGCCCCCGCTGCTCCTGACCCTACAGCAGCCGCTCCTGCTCCTTCTGCTACTCCAGCGCTTGTGACTGCCTTAGACCCCCCAGCCTGGCCAAACGACCGAGTAGCGAGCCGCATACTAGAGAGGGAGTTGCAGGCTCTGCAGGGTTTGCCATCCGGGCCCAGGACGAGGCCTGGGGGGAGCCGGGTGTGACCTTTTGGTGGTTGTTGGTGTGGGGGGGGTGAGCCGGCTGAGGAGGAGGGTGGGTCTGGGGAAGCTGTCATCTTGTTCGGGAGGGAGGCACTGAGCAGGTCAACGAGTACACGGTGCTTGCTCACAAATAATTAATTGCCTGCCGACTCGGAAGAACGCGTCACGTTCAGGGTACTGCTTACATAACTTCCTTAGTGGCGATGCAGAAGCACCCTTAGTCAGAGCAGCACTGCGGGAGAAGTACGGCACACAGCAACCGTATTGTTTCGCCTTCATTCCCGACTTCGTGATATCCCGTGCTCAGAACTGCGCATACACTCTGTACTCTGTTTACTCTCAGTTAAATATCCTCCTGCCTCCTGCTAGTGGTGGAAGGACATCATGTCCCTGCCAACGCCCCAACCCATCTCTGCGGCACACGCCATCGGCGAGCTGCTCAAATCACCCGACGACCTGCTCAAGATCGCCGCGCTCCGAAAACGGCTCGAAAAAGAAAAAGCGAGTATAAACGTCAAGCTCAAAAGCGGGGTCAAGGACCAGCTCGAGGCTACCCGAGAAGGACTGAGAAAGCTCATGGGGACGAGGAATAACGTCCAGTCCGTGAAGGACGATATGGCCAATGTGCATTTCTTGTGTCAGGACCCGGGGGCACGTGCGGGCGAGTTTGAACAGATTAGCTGGGTGCGTGGGTTTCTTCAGCTTGCGGTTCGGTGCTGACAACAACAGATGTCGGTCATACATAGAAACTTTGCCCTCACGGAGGAGATGGTTTCCAACCTCTCGGAGATGTACACCAAGCTGGCCACGCTCGAGTCCCAACTCTCGGCAGCGCGGGATGATCCGCTCGGCCCCTCGCCCCACCTCCTACCAATGCACTACCAAATCACGCAGCTCGAGGCCTTCCGGAACCAGACGCTGCATCAGGCCAAGCGGGCGAACAGCGATGCGCGCAAGACGCTTGCGAGATACTTTGAGAGGTTGAATGGGACTATTGACGCTTTTGACGACTATTTGATGCTGCTTGCGAGGAGCGTCTTGGGCTTGGTCAGAGCGGGCCAGCCGGCGGTGGTCGTCAAGTTGATCAAGATCGCTGAAGTGGAAGGGAGGGAAGACGAAAAGGTGCGATTCTGACCATATTCCCGCGTATATGCTCATAATTCTTCTTTCAGGCACTAGCGATTCGACTAGTGAAGAAGATGGCAAAGATAGACGCTGCAGCAAAGTTCAAGTCCATGCAAGCCAACGCCCGCGTGATCAAGAACTACCGCTCGAAGATTTTTACCCAAATCAGTGCATCAATCCAGGAATCCTTCACTGCCGCCTACATGCAGGATCGGGATGCGCCCGGAGCGTTCCTTGACAACTTGCAGTGGATGTATCAGGATCTTGTGCGCATTCAGGACGATGTCGTACCCCTCTTCCCGGCGGATTACGAGATCTTCGCCTACTATGTCAAGGCCTACCACAAGTCACTCAACAGCGTCCTTGTCGAGATCCTCGAGACTGGCCCAGAAGCATCCGTCCTCTTGCAACTGCACGCCTGGGTCAAAGACTACAAAACGAACATGAAAGAGCTCAGTATTCCTCAGGAGCTCATCACCCCCCCTTTACTGGATGGCAAAGAGCAAGGACTGATCGACGACTACCTCAAGCTGATCATCGGGAAGATGGACGAATGGAGCAACAACCTCATGCGTACAGAGATCCGCGATTTCTCAACGCGCGAACAGCCCCCAGAAGTCGACAGCGACGGCCTATACGGAATGCAGGGCGCCGTCATCATGTTCCAGATGGTGAACCAGCAGGCTGACCTCGCTGCCGATTCTGGCCAGGGGAGCGTACTGGCCAGCGTCGTGGGCGAGAGTAGCAGGGTTATGCGCCGCACGCAGGAACAGTGGGTCAAGCTTGTCGATCTCGAGTTTAAGAAACAGACCGATAAGCCTGATGAGGTACCGCCCGGATTGGGGGAGTACATCATCGCACTGGCCAATGACCAGATCAAGTGCGCGGACTTTGCCGAGGCCCTTTCCGCTCGCCTGGAACCGCTCGTGAGCGAGAAATATAAAGTCATCATCTCCGACCGGTTGAACGAAGCCATGGATGGCTACCTGGACGTAGCGAAGAAATCTACGCAAATGATCATCGATCTGATAATGCATGATCTCCGACCCGCGACGAAGGCGCTGTTCACTACCACCTGGTACGGTGGTGTGATGACCCAGATTGTGGAGACGATGCGGGACTACATGAACGATTACCAGCCTTACCTGAACCCGTTCATCCTCGACCTACTTGTTGATGACCTCCTGGATACCTTCCTCATGACGTACCTTACTGCTCTGCGGAGGTGCTCCAAGCTCCAGATGCCTATGGCTGCAGATCGGATACGGGACGATATAAGCGAAGTGTTCAGTCTGTTTAGCGTGTTCAAGCAGCCCAAGGAACTTGAGACGAACTTTGAAATCATCGAGCTCATTCTTGCCATGCTCACCGCTTCGAAGAAACTCGTCTTCCTCGATTTTTGGAACTTTGCTAAGAAGCATGGGCCGAATTTAGGATTTGTGGAGGCGATCATGAGGGCGAGGGACGATCTTACGCGGTCGGACGTGAGTGAGGTTATGGAGAGCATCAAGCGGAAAGTGAAGGAAGAGAAGCTTGGCGAACGTGAGTTTGTTTAACGTTGTGCCGTGCATTTTCTTACTCCCCGTAGCGGCAGAGCCGACGATCATGAACCGTATAACCGGTCAGAGTGCATTCGCCAACATTCAGAACGTGGTTGCAAACTTGAGGGTATAGTAGACGGTTTAACTCATCTCATTTGGACGCTTTCGTGTAGCGATTATGTACTTATACAATGTACCTAAACCATACAATTACTCTACTTTCGCCTTCTCTGGACCGGGGTTGACGGAACGATCGGGAAGCCGAGCGGCGATCTCGTCAATCTTTGAAAATTGGAATGGGAAGCGTGACGGGTACAAGAAAGGACGGAGGTCAAACCGGTTGTCGTCCGGACTATAAGACTCCTGTAACAATATCAGCGGAATTGGACGAACGCGGTCAGATCGTGAACGCACCGCGTGATAAGAAGGCGTCAACGTAGTCATCTTGTGACGGTTCCTCGCATATTCAAAGAAGAAGAGCTTGACCTTTTCCGCAATTCTCGTCGGGGACAGATGATCTCCCCATTCGCGAACCAGCTTCATGTAGACGCCGTACGGGCCCAAGTGCTCAACTTTGCGCAAGCGACCGAATACCGAGAGCTCGTCGTACGTCATACCCATATCGGCCTCGTCTGACTGCACATATGTCTCCGTGATCGGTTCGAGTTCTGCAGTGGGCACGGCGTCTAAGAAGCTCCCCAGGATCGGTAGTTCGAACGCGTGCTGAGCCCATCCGATGAACCTCTTCAAATCGGTCTTACTGATCGCTCCGATGGGATTGATGTCTGCCGAGGAGCAGTCGTATTTCGTTAGATAGCCACGCAAACTACCACGATATCAGCGACACAATGATACTACTCCACGCCTGAACCCACCTCTCATCAACATTGGCGCTTCCCAGCACTAGGAGCCCGCCAGAGCGTCCTCGAACGAACGGTAAAAGTTGGGCAAACATGTACGCCAGAACCATTCGCAAGCGAGCTTGGATATTTTGCAGAGCCAAATTCTCCGCATTTGATCCGCCGTGCACCTTGAATTGTGGTGTGATGCCCGTGACGAGCCCAAACAGGTTACGGACAGCACTGACAACCATGTCCATATTCAGATCGACATGATAGCTTCCAATTGCCTCTGAGAGGTCTTTCGCTCGCTTCCTTGTCTCGATGCTCGAGTTCTCGGTGCCCATGTAGCAAGTGTGGAAGATGCGCTTGCAGAATTCTCTGGGATCCGAGGGTATGTAGCTAGAATCTTCGGGCTCGCCAGCGATGCGCCGTGCATCGGCAATCACTTGCTTGTCGCCTTTTGCAGCTGATTGAGCCACGAGACGGCACATACTGTACACGATGACGGAGGTTGCGCAGCTGTCAATACCGCCACTGAGGGGTACAAAATACCCTTGCGTTCGGGAGCGACGAAGATAGTCCCATAGCCAACAAGCCGGACCCAATCTGTATCGTGTCAGTTTCGAGCAGCTTCAATCAGACGGATACTGACGCGATCTCCTCTTCAGGGACGTGATATCGTACCTCAAAGGGCCTTTCTGGTCCGAGAAGGCCATAAATGCTGAGGTCGTCTGTAGCGAGGGCCGTGGGAACCTCAATCCTCTCATACTTCGGGCTTTCAGCTGCCTGTTGGCTCCTACTGCTCCTCTTCCTATACGCCCGTACATCCTCGATATCAACCGTAGCGGTGACGACCTCAACATCATTCAAGCTGAACTGACTGCCTTGTGCCACAACTTTCCCATTCACGGCGATCATCGCGCAGCCGTCATAATAAAGCCGGTCGCCGTCACACCCTTGCTGATTGGCATACAGGTAGATGCCTCCGAGTTTTTCGGTGGCTTCCATGATGAGATCAATGCGAGTGTTCAACTTCCGCAACTCGTGGTGTGAACCCGAAGAGTTTGTGAAGATCTCGACGCCATCCAAGCCCATATCAATGTGCGGGCTGACAACAATGTCGGCAATGATTAAGGATATCTAGACTGAACGCACCTTGAGGGCGTGAAAAGCTCCTCGCATAGCTCGACCCCGACGCAAGTATCCCAAGTGCTGATAACCGCATCGCCGAAGGGAACAGTGGTCTGCGGATGGCATGAGTATATGATAACAAACATCAATTTCGAAGATCACCTGTTTAGTAATATGCTTGATCATCCTAGGTAACCAAAACTCTTCCGTCTGCCGAAACTTCTTCCACGGGGTGAAGTATCTCAACTCGCGATAGTTCCCATCATTTGCGAGCCACATCTTGGGCCGGATGAGGAGCACTTTCTGATTATAGATGATTACCCGGCAATTGTAGTTCACATTTTTGTGCACCACGGGCATGCCGATGTCGCATAGGATATCTTGAGTGACATCGGAGGTCAGCAACTTGGCAAGAATCTCCCACGAATGCAGAACGGTATCCCCTGCATGGAGCGATCAGCCTCGAATCTCGTTGGAAAACTATCGGCGAACCCTCAAGAAAGTGGTCTAAACATCCGTACCCTCTGTCCACTGATAAGAAAGTGGTCCACAAAATGGACAGCACCACGTACGGAATCTCTAGCTCTGGCCCTACACGCAACGTGGCACCCTTCTCCTTGGCGAGGACGATACTAGCAAGTATGCGCTCGTAGTTACCCTTCACAGACCCACATTATTATCAAGAAGCCAATTTGGAGGTTGGTGAACATACCTGAAAGTCTAAAGCCCACTGATTCAACGAGCTACCCCTGGAGTCAGCACGCGACCGTCTGTGCCGCAACGCTGCCTACCAACTGCATGTAGGTTAGTAATTGTTCGTGACATCCATGAACAACACTCACGTAGCAACAGTAATGTGGTGTCCCATCTCGAAGAGACGAAGTCAAAGGGATACGCTCAATGACTAGTGACAAGAGTCCAGAAAACGAAAGCGTTGGCTGAGGTTGCTCTTGCTTGGTACGGTTGAAAGAGGCGCCGTAATTCGAGGGTCCTCCACACCAGTGTAACATCTCCGAGGCGTAATGGAACTCATGGGTCGATAACTGATGACGAACAAATACTATCACAATGATGAATTGAATTGAGAAACTATGTGATATAATAATACACAATGGATCACGGAATCCAAAGATAGGTATATCGAAATAGATCTAAGCGAATGTGTTCAACGTGTTCGCCGTTGTGGGCGTGGGACCAAGCTCAATTGGTAAGGGTTGATAACCTCTCCTTACTCTGGTGCGTACACCGCCTTCGATCGCATCCCAAGCAGAGCTCATAACTATCCGTGCATCCTCTTTCCAACCTTCTTTGGGTGTCGGTTCGCCTGGCATGACGCTGCTTGCTGGTCTGCGCCATAACCGAAGGGATAGAGAACTGGTGACAACAGACACAGACGAGAATGCCATTGCGGCACCAGCCATCATGGGGTGAAGATGGATACCCCAAGGTAGGAAGATGCCCATTGCAAGCGGGATACCGAGAACATTGTATATGCAGGCCCAGACAAGGTTGCGACGGATGACGGAGAAAATTGAACGGGATAGATGGAGGGCCGCAACAACGTCGAGCAAATCGGACCGCATCAGTACGATGTCTGCTGCTTCAATCGCTACTGATGTCCCTGAGGAAAGGGCGATGCCAACAGAAGCAGCAACCAGAGCGGGTGAATCGTTGATACCATCACCAACCTGATTCTCAGTTAGTAAGAGGCAGTGAACGAGCAATAGAATATTCTTACCATAGCCACACCTCCGCGGTCCTTCTCCATCAGTTCTGCGATCAACTTTGCCTTGCCCTTAGGGCTGACCCGTGACCACACGCCCTCCGGTGGGATGCCAATCTCTTTTGCGAGAGCCTTTGCCGTTGTGTCGGAGTCGCCAGTCATCATGTTCACTTCGATACCCATTGCTTGCAGAGCTCGAATTGCAGGCGCTGCCGATGGTTTTGGCTCATCCGAGAGGGAGAAGGCGAGCGCTACGTGCGCGGTTCCACGATCTTGTGCCAGCGAAACGAATATAACTGTTCTTCCAAGGAATGATTCAGACTCCTCGAAGGCACTGAGCGCATTGGGCACGAAAGCAATGTCCTTGCTGACGAAAGCAGAGCTCCCAATGTGAATGGTCAAGCCATGCTTGCCACTGGATCCAGCCTTTGCACCGACAAAATGGTCTTCCACGGTAACCCGAGCTCGAATACCTTCCCCAGGGACGCCTTCAAAGGATTCAAGATGAATATCCGGCCCGTAGATGCCGGCTTGGATTAGCACTTGCTTCGCATATGCCGCTACCGCACGAGCTAGCGGATGCTCCGACCTCGTCTCAGCTGCACCAACGATCCCAAGCACGATCGCCTTGCTTGTTAGTCCATCTGCGCTCATCGCTTCCAGACTAGCAATGCTAGGCTGAAGCACCTCAGTTTTCTCGCTCGGCACCAATTCGTCCGCAGCGCTGGCCCAGCACAGGTTAGCGACGCTGAGCTTGCCTTGAGTAATCGTGCCCGTCTTGTCGAAGACGATCCTGCGAATGTGGCGGCTCGCCTCAAGCGGCCCGCCGCCCTTGATCAAGATGCCGTTCTGGGCGCCTACCCCGGTGCCGACCATGATTGCCGTCGGTGTGCTCAGGCCGAGTGCACAAGGGCAGGCGACAACAACGACGGAGATGCAAAGCTTGAGACAAACTGCGAGGCGCGATGCACCAGGCATGCGGAACACGTGCGGGAGCTCGGCCATATCGACAATATGGGAAACGATCATCCATGCTGAGAAGGTGATCACAGCGAGGGTGATGACGGTTGGTACAAAGTATCCCGCTACGCGGTCCGCGAATGCTTGGATAGGCGCCTTGTTCGTCTGCGCTTCCTCGACGAGTTTAACGATCTGGCTCAGCGCCGTGTCCTTGCCAGCCCGAGTTACGACCATGTCGAACGTGCCGAGACCGTTGACCGTTCCACCAATGACGGAGTCACCCGTTTGCTTGTGGACGGGCACGGGTTCGCCAGTCACAGCGCTCTCATCTACGCTGCTCGTCCCGCGCACGACTGTCCCGTCTGCAGGCACCTTATCACCAGGAACGAGCTTGACGGTGTCCCCAACTTGAACGAGTTCGGTTGCTATGCGCTTTTCCTGAGTACATGCAGGTGCGTCAGTGTAGATCGTTGCCATGCTAGGAGCGAGTGCCATGAGATCGGTTAGGGCGGCCGATGTCTTGCCCTTAGCCATGTTCTCGAGATATCGACCAAGGGAAACAAATGTAATAAGCATACTGGAGGTGTCGAAAAATACCGCTGGGTGATATCCCGCGGTGGTGCTGAACATCGCGGCAAGCATCGCCAGCACAGAATAGATGAACGCTGCACTCGTGCCTAGCACAACGAGCACGTCCATTGTAGCACTGCCGTGGCGGACCGCCTTCCATGCATTGCGATAAAATCGTTGAGCAAGGAAGCATTGTACGGGAATAGTGAGGACAAGACATATGACATCGCCGAGGAAAATACCACGCAGGAGTTGATAGTTGACGACCAGTTCAAAAATCGGCAGCATCGGGCAAACCATGCTTAGGAGGAAAACAGGGATTGCAAAGTAGAAACTGCGCCAGAACCGTTCGCGCCATTCCTGGATCTCCTTCGTACGCGTCAAAGACCGTATTTGTGTTGCATCGTCCTCCACGCTTAGGATTGTATCGAACCCGAGTTCTTCAACCCGTTCGACGAGGTTGCGCGGGCCGAGCAGGGTCCGATCGAACACCACTGTGCACGTCTCGGTTGCTAGGGAGACGGAGCAGCTGGATACGCCGGGAAGGGCAAGCAGTTCTCGTTCGACTGTTGATGTGCAGGAGGAGCAGGTCATCCCGTAAATGCGGAGGGTGATCGTGTCGGAGGCGACTGGAGGGATCCAAGTAGCATCAAAACCAATGTCGGAGATTTCCTGCAGGAGAGTTAGTCATGACACAACCAGTGTTAGTGAAGCACGTACATTGACAATCTTGTCAACATCCCACTTATCTGGGTCATATTCCACCACGGCTCTCTCGGCAAGCAGAGCGACGGTAATACTGTGTATCCCATCCTGCCTCCTCATCATACTCTCGATGCTCTCCACACAGGCACCACAAGTCATGCCCTCGACTTTAAGCTCACACTTGCCGTAGTCCATCTCGTCCAACGGGTTAGGTTGCCCAGGCGCGGGCGTTGGCGGAAGTCCCTTCATCGGTGTGCTGGGTGTGCGCAGGGACGTGTCTCGCGATCCTGGGAAGAGGGAAGTGACAAGATTCGCTAATACAGCCATGTTGGAATATATCCTATGTCGGCTAGCGTAACGAGCAGTCGGAGGTAGCGGATATTCAAGTGACACTGACTGGATCGGCCAATAGACCCGATATAGGAGGTGTATGGAAGACGGAATGATGCGGGGAAGGAACGAGAAACGAGTTGATGGCGTGGGTGGGCTGATAGAGGGGTTCTGTTCCGTGCGCGTCGAAGGGTGCTGTGTGGCGAGCCAGTCAGCCAAACACAGCGTGTTCTCTTTCGTTCCAGCGAAATACTCCTGAGACTGTACCGTCAAGAGTGAAAGGATGTAAAAGGAGCCACGTCTCAAGGAGAGGGATTAATCACCCACTCGGGGGGAAAGGGAATGAGGTGATTGTGCTAATAAATCGTCGCCAGAGCGGTGCACATGTAACGGGCAACGGAAGCAACATCTCGGGCGCTCGTTCCGCGGGGTGGCTGAGTAAACACATGCATCAGCTCCCGAGATAAGATATGATTTGTTCGTTCTTCCCCCTTCCGTGCCTGCCCTGCCGATCGGCTTCCCCACCCCGTCCTTCTAAAATTTGCAAGAAAGGTACTGATGTTCCCGTTGATTATCTCCTTAAATTCCCTCGAGCCGATGGACCCATGAGGGACCGGTTTCTCTTGCCCCGAAAGGCCGATGTCAAGAACGACACGGATTCGGTAGATCATCCACCATCTTCATCACTTCATTCCAGCAGATCACATGCATCAGGTACCTGAGACGAACAATCTCATATGCATACCTTCCAAATCATCACTTCATGCTGTTCAAAAAGGAGACATCTACAAAACTCCTGCAGTCTCGACTAAAGCGCCTTCCGCTGTTGTAGAATCGTGCTCTGGACCTTCTCTGGACCTTCTCTGGACCTTCTCTCATTGGCACGGACTCTAGGAGTGTTGATGCCCAGCGCCCTCCAGCAGCGGCTCTGGTTTGGATCAAGATCTGATTCTGCACTGACTATGTTCTGGCTTGGCATTCCATGCTATTTCCCAGGGCCGTCGGATCATATTGGCGGCTGTTTTGGGAATGCGACCGTACTCTTGCTGCCCGTAGAGCAGCGTTCTTCGCAGTAGATCATGGCTCACTTCACATGTGTCTGTGGCTCACCTGACCCAACCTGAGCTATTTCGTAACAAGTCAGAGGTCAAACAAGACTCGTCGTATACCCCCCTGTTCGGAAGCCTAGGTGACATGACATAGCAACCTTCTGCACGATGATCGGCCTTGTCATCTCTTTCCTCCGTGTTGCTTTCACCTGTGCCTTTAGTCTGGGACATAGAGGGAGGACTTCTGTGCACAAGCTGGAAGATAGTCGGCGTTCTGCAAATCTGGAGGCTATCTGACTGGGGCGTTGATATCTGCTTGCTTTGCATCTCATGCCATAAAACCCTCAACGCTGAGCTCCGCCAAGCTGGACTGCATACGTTGTGCAACCGTATCCTATCGGGATACTTCTGCCTTTAAGACTGAGATATTGTGATTGTCTAAGACATGTTTTCTTTGGCAAGAGGCCAGACAAGTTCAAAGATGCCGGCAATGACGTAGGTCTGCATGTTCGAGAGGAGGGTTTTCTGTGGTATGATGTCCGGTGCTCAAACACTTGGGCGATGAGTAGCTGACTGTGTTTATCAGACCTCGGTGCTGTCGTCAGAATCCGATGAACGCTATATCCTCTGTCACCACTTCTGAATAATCCCAGACGGAGGTATCTGCGTCCCTGGTTTTCATCAATCCTGTGCAATGCGGTTAATATCCCCCAACTTTAGTGTCTACTGATGGTTACAGGCGCTGTCAAGCTCCATAGCCCTCGTTTGGGCCTGGCTCACAGCTTTGGTGATCGGGTAATACCGATAGGGTCTAGAAAGGAGGAATACGCGGCTATGTATACTATTTCACTTCCAATTACCATGGAGGCACAAAGTCTTGCCTGTATCTCTCCCTGGTCATATCTTATTGTACAATCATTATGGACGGTTCCAGGCCCACACCGGTGAGCTACATGCATTCGTAATGTATACCATGTCTTACTCCGTCCATTAGCGCACAAGCCATTCAGCTGATTACCCAAACGTCTTGAGGACGCTTGAGCCACGGACATCGGCGCCTAATGTGCGTGACTTGGATAACTGTTTTCAAGGTTCGCTAACTTGGTTTATAGTTGCGCCGCATCTTCCCTCTTCTACGAAATCGCGTCCTCACTGCAATGCGGGAGTTAACTTTTTATAGCGCGGAAAATCGAGCAATGATCTTGCGAGTCCTTCTGTACCCACATCTAGGCATTGGAGCTCTTTTGACTTTTCGCTTTCGGGGCAATGGCGAAGATCATCCGGAGACCATATTCTGCCGCCTCCGCCCCCATTAAGCCAGCAGAGAATAGATGGGCCTACAGTATTTCAAACGACCGCTGCAGTACCGCTCACCTCGGAGCCCGAATCCGCCATTCAAACCGACCTTGGCAAGCTCCTAAGGGATCTTTCTGTACCTGTTGTTATGGCCTCCAGGATGGACGAATTTCCTCTCTCCCGTCACGCTTTTACCGACGTATCCCGTGGTACTATGCTCCCCAATAATCAGCCCGTCGCATTGAAGGTCCGTCGTATGCATGTATCTGGCAAAGACATCCATGTGTTACAGAAAGTCAGTCCGGCCAATAACCACTTGCCGCATGCTGACAGATGAACCCCCTCAGGTTGTCGTGCGAGAAGTGTCCATATGGGCTAGACTTCATGATAAGAATGTGCTGCCTCTTCTTGGTGTCCTAATCCAACATGACGGCAGCAACCTCTGGCTAGTGTCTCCATTGATGGAAAACGGGGACGTCAAGCGGTATCTCAAAAACAATCCGAGTATTAGTCGATTCCCCCTGGCAAGTCGCAGTTCTGCACTCAACTCTGCTCTAATTCATCGACACATGACAGGCCATGGGTGTCACCTACGGAGTTGCCTATCTGCATGATAATGGTATCGTGCACGGTGATCTCAGGGCAGTACGTCGGAGTGTGATTGTGTCCATTCTTCTCTCATGTTCACAACAGGACAACATTCTTGTCGCCTGCGATGGTCAACCCCAGCTGGCGAATTTTGGCCTGTCTGTCGTTGTTGATGATGTTCTGCCTGAGCAAACTACCTCAACGATGTTTGCGGGCTCTGTTCGATGGATGCCCCCGGAACGAATTCAACCTTCCAAATTTGGTTTGACCGAAGTTTCCTGTCGCACGTTCGCGAGCGATATCCATTCCCTTGGCATGACCCTCTGGGAGGTGTGTAAGATGAGACCGCCATGTTTCGAGGATGACTCAAATTATTCAGATGTTTGCCTTGAGACTACCGTATCACGACGAAGAGACTAACCTGAATATTCGAAGAGCCATCATTGCAGGGAAAAGGCCCTCTCATCCGGGTAAACAGGCGGTTTCGATTGGCTTAACTTCCGAGCTATGGGCGTTCATTCAGAAATGTTGGGTCGAGGAACCAGATCAACGACCCGTGCTCGTGGAGGAACTTAATGATGTGGACAACTGGCTGTCAAATGCAAAATATGGGCTGGCGACGTCCAGCTTACAGGAGGCTTCTCTGAGCCCATCAGATCCTGAAGAGGCCGTAAGCGGTGCGCTATGCATGCTTTTTCATTGGAGCTCTTGAGCTAAGATCATTACAAGACACATCTGTTCAACGAACAATAAGGGTGTCACCAAAGAAAATCTCATCCTGGAGTTTATGGAAGCCGTTTCGTCGACGCGCACTATCACAGCCAACCAGCGAGCGACCGGATGTTCTTGATGCTCGTTCCCGAGAGGGCACTTCAGACGGATTAATGACAGCACCGGGCAGAATATCCGAATGGCACGCACCGCCGGAAAACACTGGGATAACCCAGGAATTTGGCAATGCAATGTGTCAGTTGCCTTTGATTCCTGGATTTGACATCCCCAACACCAAGATTTCGGACACCTCTCACAATCAGCAACTGTCTGGGACGCAGACATCTCCAGAAAAGAAGCCACTGATCCGAGTTGTGGGAAGCAAAGCCAGTCTTGTCGAGACGTCCCTCTCACCACTGGGAACTCCAAGGTCAGAGAACAGTGATCCATGGTTTGTCGATCTGGTTGGAGCTATCAAGGCACCTGTGATTCAAGCAATGCGACTGGATAACGAGCACATAGGAAAAGGCGGATTTGCCCTTGTGTATAAAGGATCGGCGGTTGTGAAGCTCGTTGCCATGAAGGCATTTAGCATGAACAGAGATCGCGACGCAACAGCACAATTGACCAAGGTGTGTATGAAGAATCTCCCTTAGCGAAGACCACCTTTACCCATGCTCGTGCAGTATATTGTAAGAGAAGCAAATGTTTGGTTCGGCTTAGCACACCCGAATGTTCTCCCCTTGTACGGTGTATCCGTCGATGCTGAGCGCCGTGGTATTTCCTTGATACTCCCATGGATCGAAAATGGAGATCTGACAATGTACTTGAAGAATTGTCCAGATCCAGATCACTTGAAATTGGTAGGGTGACAGAGTACGCCCTCGTCATTCAGAGCTGACGGGTTACCCCAAGGCACGCGGCGTCATTCGTGGAGTGAAGTACCTTCATTCACAGGACGTGATTCACGGAGATATTAAAGGGGTATGTGCGATCATGCTTGAACACTTCCCAACCCGTTCAGTCAAGTGACATTTCATCAGAGCAACGTGTTAGTCGACGGTCGGGGCACTCCCCTCTTGACGGACTTTGGCCTTTCAAGGCTTCCTGAGGATCTGTTGAATGTGGGAGATACGACGACTAGCTTCGGCTTCGGCGCCTTGCGCTGGATGGCGCAAGAACGTCTTGATCCCACGTCCTATGGGTTGTCCACAAGAACATCCTACAGCCGAGCCGCGGACGTATATGCGCTTGGTATGACATTGTTTGAGGTTCGACTTATTCCTCAATCAAGTATATCTAAAATTCTAACTATCCCTAGGTTTTTACTGGTCCTGTGCCGTTTTACGATTCTCCCGAGCTCTTTGTTCTCCGAGAAGTCCCCAATGGTCTCAGACCGACCCATCCAGGACCTGATGCTACCGCAAAGGGCCTCAATTCTCAGCTTTGGGAATTTATGTTGGCTTGTTGGGACCGCGATCCCGGAAGAAGGCCGATTTTAAGCATGATCCTGGAAATGGACATGTTCGAGCCTCCGGTACAGTCTAAATTGCATCGACTACGTAAAGCTTACTTGGCTGTGTTTGCATCCCGAGCGGGGTCTTTCCAATGATAAGGAAGAAGAATACGAGGAACTACCGAGGGTCACAGTGTCATTATAGGTATGTCGGCGAACAATATTTTCGGTGAGAACGTGGCGATGGGTGATGGTGCCCGTTTCGGACAGAAGGCAGGCTGGGGTATCTCTTATACCATTATGGACACCTTCCAGGCTTGGCCATATGTACCTGTTCAGTGACTTTGTTATTAGAGTATTTCGGTGCTATGCCGTCATTAGCGCCATCATGTATTAAGCAGAGCTTTCACCACTTCGGTTTTTCAGACACCATTCTGGGTTCAGGTTTAATTTTAGTCAGGTTAGGGTTAGGGTTCCGACGCCAGGGTTCAGACCTGAGAGATGTTCGCGTCATCTGTAAACATCGTCGTGTACCACCAGCATCCACGATGCCCAAGCGTCCTTCGTCCCCTTCCCCTTCCCCTCCTCCCAAAATCAGGCGGTCACAAAGACCCGAGCCATCCACCAGCACTGGCACCGGCACCAGCGCCGCTCTTACCTGCACTCTTCCCCCAACCTGCCACCGTCATCCAGCTGTCCTCGAAGACGCACAGGCCCTCGAGCGACACTATCGAACATATCACACCCATGTATGCCAGGAACGAAAATGCCTAGCTGTGTTTCCGGATGACAGGCTATTGGAACTGGTGCGTGCATCTCCATCACCGTTTCTGTAGGAACGTGGATGCTGACTGTTCAGCGTTGGTAAAGCACTTTGCAGAATGTCATGACCCGATTTTCGCGATCCGTAAGGAACGAGGGGAGAAAACGGTAAGTTCCTAATCCATTTCTGTGTATAAGAGGATTCCTAGCTCACAACAGTTCACAGTTTGCCTGTTTCATCCCCACCTGCCCCCGAACCTTCCTCATTCCTGCCAAGCGCCGGCTCCACCTAATAGACGCCCACCACTACCCCAAAGAATACTTCTTCGCAATTACAAACAAGGGTATTGGCGGTCTCTTACAGAAGTGGGGTGAAGGCGTGAGCTTGGTTAGACCGGAGTGGAAACCACGGCTGCCGCAGATGGATGGAGTGGAAGGCCAAGAGCTGGCAGGCATAGAGTTAGAGCCGCCTCCTACTCCTATAACTTCAACTCTTTCACACGGTGGTGCACCGAATGACACAAGTCTCCAGCAATCGAAAAACGGCCTGGGACTCAGTTTCCTATCAGCTGATAGTAACGCGAGGGAGTCTACCATGACTAACTCTGGCGCTGGTGCAACTGGTGACTCACAGCCGCTAGGATGGTCATTTCCTCAACCCAGGTCACCTCCTTTGCAGCATACATTGAAGCCATCTGGCCCAGCATCGTCTGGCAGAAAACCGCTCATCCAGAAGTCCGTGTCAGACAACACCCCTTCCAAGATGGATTCCTCAATGGACGACCTTACCTCAGTCTTGTCCTCCGTCTCTCTCGTTCCACGAACCATCCGATTCGGAAGAGGAGGAGCGAAGGCGGGGTTCCAGAGACCTCCGGGATGGAAGAAGGCGAATGCTGGGACGCATGACCCTGGAGAGAGTACGATGCCGGTTGATTCGGGGGCCTGATTTACTACAATGTATGACCCACATCAATGCATTGTATTCATTGTGCCAATTCTGACCGTCATTTTCGGCTTGCACAGGCCTGGCTGCGGTCTCCACGCTACTGCATCATGTGCAGCTCCGTGGCACCTGGCGAGATTCCATTGAATGAACAGTCTTTATTCCGAAGCGAACGGCTATCGCACTCCTGGACCACACCAACATTCGGTCCTCCAACTGTCGGCGCATGAACGGGTCGACAAATCGCATATATGCCTACATTCTTCTTGCACATTTCACCGGTGACTTAACATCACTCCTCTGGCGTCCATGTCCTGTATTGCACGTTCCAGGGTCCAACATCCTGTGAGCTTCTGTTGCTTCCAACCGTCTCTTCTTGCCGTGCTCATCGGCCTTTGAGGACTAGACCAGCATCGCCCCGTTTCCATGCACAAGGTTGCTCCGAAGTGTGGGAACTGTCCTGCCGACAAGCTGTCGCCGTCTCTTGCACGGAAACGTACCCGCACCAGTAGTAGTTGGGGGTGGAAGAAAACTAGGAAGTGTCCGATGGGGCGGCCGTTGGGTGAGGCAAAGGCCCGCCCTTCAACAGCCAGACGCAGGTGTGAAGCCTCCAGGCATGACCATGGCATCTGCAGCTGACTGCGTCACATCAGACTGCCCTGCGTTGTTGCCATCGGGAGGAGGCGACAAGAGTTGACCAGTGTTTGTTCTAGAGGGCCGGAAGAACCAGTTCTTGAAGGCAGCCACACGCCGGCGGTTGAGTTCTCTGCGCGCTGCATGCATGCTGTGTACAACCTCATCGGTTTCGGTGGTGATGACACTGATGTAGTCTTGTGCCGTCATAGCAGGGGCAACATCACAAGGCAGAATGTTGCCACTGACATCCATGTAAGGTCCGGTATATTGGGTCGATCGAATGCCGTTGGGACCGTGATAAGCAGAGGAAATGTGGGTTTGTGCGGGAATGATGGCTGATCCGGTGTACTTCCTTGTGCGGATGCCTTTGGGGCCGTGATAGGCAGATTTCCTGCCAAGATCCAGTTCAGGAGCAACATTGAGAGTGGTCTGCTTGTCACTCCCAACGTCATTGATGAGGTCATCAGCCAGAGCTGCTCTTGCCATATCACAAACAGGTGCATCGGAAAGGGTGTCAGGCAGGCCAGGTTGTGGAGATTCGGGAGGAGAAGGTGGCGAAGGGACTGTAACATATCGTGCTCTCGTCAGTGGCTGAAGGATAAGTAAGTGGGAGAAATGAGACTTACCCGCTTCAATGCACGCTATATCTTCCATTTCGTAATCAATTGGCTTGTCGTGAACAAGAGGCATGACCTGCCACACTGTAAGGTGAAGATCTTCGAACAAAAGCTGGCTGACTTACCGTCGATTTTATCGATAGCAACTGGATGCTGCCTTGAGGGGTTTAAATCCGTTGTATGAGCAATACAGAAAAGGTTTGTCAAAGCAGCAAGGGCAAAATATATGTAACTTTCGATGGATGTGGACGTGTTGATGTGAGCGGAAGGAGGAGAATCAGTTCTCGGGGGAACATTCGGCTCCGGCGTCAGTCTGTTTGAATGAGCAACCTCCTTCAGCAGCCGACCAAGATCGATGCCTCAGCGTGCCACCGGCTGGACCGGAATGGAGCTGCTCTTCCCTGACTGTGTATTTCTCTTTCTGATGGGCACGAGTTGGCAAGGTATAAATACGTCGGTGTGAGACGAGGCACCGTCCACATGTCTCGCCCTTCGACATTATCACCAACCATGATTTATCCTGTCGTTTCTGTGCTGGTGCTCTCTCTTTCTTTCCAGGGAGTGCTGGGCCAAGTATGCAGGGTAGGTATACACCTCTACAACGAAGTCTTTTATTTGAAACTGGAATTGACAGACTAGTGCCGATTGTACGCGTGGTGATGGCAACTGTGTTGATATTGGCCCCAATGGAGAGGGTGGGTGTATGTACGGTACGTCATTCCCCGCTCTCCACAGCCTTGAGTCGTAATAACATGCTCGCAGGTGAATGTTACGCTGGGGTAGGTCGTTTGTCCCAGAATCGGAGGGACCAACGCTTAATGGTCGCAGTTCTATGAAGCAGGCGCTTACACCTGCGGCGTATGCCCCGCTGTAAGTGTATTTTATCCACAGCTTTCGAATGTAGCATGATTGACCAGTCTGCAGGGCACTACAAGTGATCCCAACAGCGGCGACCCTACGTCTCCCCCAGATGCTCAGTGCTACCTTCCTTGCGCTGACGGCGTACGTTCATCATCCTTCACTTCACTTCATTATTGACCCTTCTACAGACGAAGTGCTTCACCCCGTACAGTGGGACCGCGGCATGCACTGGCTCGCCGTCTACCTGCGTGCAGACCTGCAACACCGCTGGCTACGTGGTGAATGAGGGCAATGGACCGTACGCGTACTGCGCCGCTCCCCCGTCTTCGCCTAGCAAGAGGGCGAATCAGGCTAGGGCCGGTCGTTTTCAAGCACGCACCCCCTGGTAAGAGGTTTCAGAGTGTGATAATCGGGTTATCCGTTGCTAGAAGGCTCGAACGGACTCGTGGAACTTTGATCATCGTGTTGTTTGTCACGGAGTGACATTATTTTAATTTGATAAATCACTTTCTAACAACATTGTTTCATCCTGACGAGATCATTACATCATGCCGTATTACCCATTACATCAAAGACGATTTCATGAAAAAAAGAAAGGAGAAACGAATCATAAGAGCGCAGCCTCGTTCGCGGGCAACATGTCCATCAGATATCGTTGCCACGTCTTGGTATGCTTCTCCTTTGTGTGGGCCGGGGGATGGGCATCGGATGATTTGGTATTGGTCTGTGCCTGAGGCTCAGCGGTGGGCTCCTGCGTAGCACTGGTAAGACAGGCGTCGGGAAGGGTGTGGAGGATGCGTACCTGGACTGGTACTGGCACAGTGCGACGAAGGTGGGGAAGGTGGAACCGCGAAGCCATCGATTTGATAGAAGGGATGACAGACGAAGCTGGGATGACTATTGCACTACGGGTGAGTGTGGGTGATTGTTGGTCAAAGGCGCTTATGGTTATGATGACCCATTTCAGGAGTGAGTTTTATACGAAAACAGCGCTTCTTTTCTCAATTCAGCACTGGTTCCTGGAAATCGGAACAGCTCTCAAACGGATCTTACCCTCCTCGGCGGTCCTTTCCACTATTCGGGACCGCAAACATACATTCGTATATTCAGCGGGGGGCGTCAAATGTGGAAAGATAACCCCAACGCCGATTGTCATTTCTTGAGACGCGGTCGCTTCCGAAGGGGAGGTCCGTTGGACGCGGATTTCTCCGAGAGGGTCCATCGGCCTTTCGCATTCGGCTCCGACCATTATCTGCTGCACTGATTGTGTTGAGTTGGCAGCTTAGCTTGGCAATCGGAATTTACTTGCTTTCTACACGAGGACTCTGATGCAACATGGCCAGAGATATGTGAAGATATAGCCGGATCTTGTCTCTTATGATGAGACTGTGGAACTACTGAAATATCAATGGTCAATCAAAGGTGACTCTATGCACACACAATGATCATCACTGTCAATGAGCAGAGACATATCATTGCCAATGGAGCACTTCTCATTGACAGAACTTGCATTGCTGTGATCCGCAAGAGTACACACCTGACATTGCTGTATGCTGATGTGGTCCTCATTGATTGTACCGGAAAAGTCATCATACCAGGCTTGGTCAACATGCTGATCTGACCCAAAAGGTGTCTGATATATTGGGTGTCTGAATATGTCAGTCTGATGGGTGGTGTGCAAGAACTTGCTAGGGGAAGAGGGGAGAGATGGGGAAAATTGGTAGAAGTGCCAGAGTCAGCCTGTGTCAGGGCACCAGCTCATTGCTTGGTCAAGAGACATGACTAAGCCTTTATGACATGGAAGTAGCTGGTATACCTTGGCA
>NW_024467202.1:802181-803297 GCF_000292625.1 Dacryopinax primogenitus
CTGCCTAGGGCTGTGCCTGTCTATAATGTAGATGGGACTCCCAATGAGGGTGGATCTATTAGGCAGGAGACAGATGTGATCATGAGGTACCATGACCATTCAGAGAGAGCAACCTTTAGTGTCTGTAACCTGGGAAGCAGGGCCATTATTGTGGGGCATACCTGGCTTAAGCTGCATAACCCAGAAATAGACTGGAAGACTGGACAAGTGACTATGTCCAGATGCCCAGCCTCTTGTGGCTATAAGATCAGGCTGCTTCATCAGAAGAAGAGAGCCAGGATAAAGGCTTCCAAAAGGGCTAAGGCCATGGTAGATCTGTCTCAGTGTCCTAAACCATTTATGTTGGACACTGATACTGATGATGAGGAATTGGTCTCACCACCAGAGAAGGAAGAGTGCTGGCTGCTGAAGCCATCTGGCCAGTTGTTCCACTCTCTTCCTTACCCTGGAGAACTGAGTGAGGCTCAAATCAGTGTTAATGAGACAGTATCAACTAGGTTAGCTGCTGAAAGGAAGGCCTTTGAAAGGGAGAAAACCTTTGAGGAACTAGTGCCCCAGTATTCCCATGGCTATTTTCAGGCCTTAGAGACCGTTGTGCAGCACTACGGACCCTCACTACACAGGACAACACACCCCAGCAATGAGTCTCAACTCTCTGATATTTGGGATGATGACTACTGGTATCTCATGCAACAGGATCAGCTCACCTGGATTTTTGGCATGATGACTGCAGGTTTCCTCCACAACGGGATCAACCCACCCAGATATTTGGCATGCCAACATCTGCCCCAACATCTGCCTTGGAGAGGTATCTGAGACCAGATTAATATACAGTTTAGTTTAGAGCAGCTAGTATAAGTAGTTCCAGAAACTCCTGTATCTAGCTTATTCTGCCCCTTTTCCATTAGTGTTATACAGATCCGATTATCCCCATACTGGATAGGCAGCATCGACTTGACTTAGCAGATTCTGACTTGACTTATCATGACTTGACTAGACAGACACTGAGCTCTGATTTACCAACCAATTTCAGACAGCTCAGCTTCAGGCTGTTAGGGCAACACAGGCTGACTAAGTCTGCTCACCTAAGAGTGCCAAGAGTCTAAGCAGGCAACA
>NW_024467202.1:804036-889800 GCF_000292625.1 Dacryopinax primogenitus
TAAAGGCTTAGTCATGTCTCTTGACCAAGCAATGAGCTGGTGCCCTGACAGTCTGCCTCCCCCACTGTGGCTGCCTCTTCTGGCTGGCATGCCCCTCAACAGCTGGCTGCTGTCCAGCACTTGCTCCCTGACAGGCACCATGCTGCTGCCTCTCCTGGTCTCTCTGGCTGTCAGGTGGCCTTGAATCCTCTGCCCACCACATTGGTTGCCTGGGGATGCAGTGAGCATCATACCATGTCAGCCACTTCCCTGACCTTCTGCCTCCTTAACATGACTGTTAGATGGTTGTGGTCAATTCTTTTTTGAGAGATTAGCTTGGTAGGCAGCATCTTTGCTCATCTCCTTCAAAAGCAGAGCAATGGGAAGCAGGGGGATGTCAATGAGGTGGCCACCTTTAGTTGCTTGGACAAAGTGATGCCTCTCACACTGCTCAGCATGTTTCTCCCAAATCCAGGAGAGCATGATCCAGCAGAGGAGGCAGACGGCCATGTATACCTCACTGCATCATTCACTAGTGGTCTCAATGATGCCCAGAAGATCATGATGATCTGGGTTCATGAACTCCACCTTGGTGTCATCCAGGAGTTTGGCCATATTATGAATGTGCTTTGTCAGCAGAATGAAAGTGACAGGATGAGGCAGGTGTTCAGGATGGTTCACAAACAGGGTTAAGCTGAAGAAGCATATGTTGATCTGAGTAGTGATAGCACAATGAATCTCATGCACAGCATATAAAAAATCCATTCAGCACAGTTATGGTGCCATACAAACTTGTTGTTGAGGATCATGGATCTCCGGAAGGGATTCAGGATGCCATTGTCAGTAAGACACGCTGGCCAAAACCTGCCCTTGTCCTGTAGCTCCCTCCACACAATCCAGTTTTGCAGTGTGAATGTCGGCCTAGGGTGCAATGAAGCGCGCGCAAAAACACGTTTGATTTGATCCGGGAAATGTGATCGGCGGCCACAATACACAAAGCTGTGAGACTGGATCCGACCATCATGCCTGTGGAGACGGTGGTCGAGATGGCCACTATCAACGGCGCGAGGGCACTTGCTCTCGAGAACGACATCGGCAGCCTCGAAGTAGGGAAGAAAGCCAATTTTGTCATCATGGATCTTGACAAGCTGTATACTACGCCGAACTTCAATCCTGTCTCAACGATTGTCTATTGCTGCACTGGAGCAGATATTGTCACTGTGGTCGTGAATGGGAAAGAGGTCGTCTCAGATAGGAAATTGGTGAATTGGGACGAGCAGGAGGTGATCAGAGAAGGAGCCAAGAGGGCAGCAGGACTCGCAGAAAGGGCTGGTGTAGATGTAAAGCCGAAATGGCCTGTGATTTAGATATTGCGAATCAATACATTACAATTACTCGACGTTCATTCATTACCCAGGGTCTCCGGTTATACCTCATCCAGGAGCTACCACTCCCCTGCACCTCTCTCTCCTCATGCAGTCCACCTACCGCACCTCTCCCCACGCCTGCTATTCCATCGCCTGGTCTCCCTTCCACCCCCACCGACTCGCCGTTGCCGGAGCAGCAAACTTCGGTCTGGTCGGGAACGGCCGTTTGCTCACCCTCTCTCCACAAGGAATCGACCAGGCGTGAGTGAGTGCTCTCTTGGCCCTTCCGTTCGTTGGGCTGAAGGTATCCAGATTCTCGACCCAGGATGGGCTATATGACGTGGCTTGGAATGAGCTGCATGAGAACCAGGTAGTGGGAGGCAGTGGGGACGGGTCGATAAAGCTATGGGATCTGACTGTTCCTGTACGCTCGCACCCCTCGCGGTCTCGCTCATCCTGGTTGACACCTCCCACAGGACTACCCCATTCGGAACTGGCACGAGCATGGACGTGAAGTCTTTTCTGTCGACTGGTCTAACCTCCAGAAAGACCTGTTCTGTTCTTCATCATGGGACGGGAGCATCAAACTCTTCACTCCTGACCGACCCGCCAGTCTCCTCACCATTCCCGCCGCGCAAACATGTACGTATGCGGCACTCTGGAGCCCGCACCAGCCAGGGGTGGTCGCTTCCTGCGCCAGCTCGGGGTTGTTAACCCTCTTCGACCTGCGGGTGCCTAATCTCCCTTCGAGCACTGCACCCACACCTGGTCCTACTGCTCCTGCTACGCCTGCACTAGCTGTTCCCGCCTCGCCAGGGGAACTGCTCACGCTCGACTGGAACAAGTACATGCCGCATGTGATTGCTACTTCTGGGGTGGACAAGAACATCAGGATATGGGATACGCGCATGGTCGGGCAAGGAGGGAGTGTCGGAGGTGTTTGTACGGGGAGTCTCGCTGGGCATCAGTATGCGATCAGGAAAATACAATGGAGCTCGCATAGGGCGGATGTGATCTCCAGTGCGGGCTATGATATGACGTGCCGAATGTATGCACTGCACTTCATTTCTGCGCGGATGAATGCTAACATTCTCATGCAGATGGACAACCCAACCATCCTCCCCTGGTTCCTCGAGCCAGCTGTACGTGCACAACGCGCACACAGAGTTCGTAGTTGGCTGTGCATGGTCTTTCTTCGATGAGGACGTACTCGCCACCTGCAGTTGGGATCAATCTGTGCACATTTTCCGCCCACCGTTCCCGCCACCACGGCGGTAGCACTGCGGGAGAACTGTGTGATCCTTGCCCTAGTCATGAGCTAAATGAATTATAATGTACAACATGTGATATCTCATCTACATCTGATCGTACCGAACCACGCTATGTCTGGAACTTGCGCAGTGTCTGCATCTCATCCAGTATGCCCTGCAACACATCATCATCATATCTCTGCAGCCTGTACGACCATCAGCAGCGACCCTTTCCAAGCAAGAATAATGCGTACGTAGGGATGACGCTCTTTGCTTCATCTGCGGTCAGCGGTGTGAGATTCGCGATCTGCGCCGTTTCGAATTGCGCTAGGTCGTCCATCCCCCGGGAGATGAGCGCCCGAACAGCCTGCGTCGATTCCTGAGTCGGGAACTTGGTGAACGTCCGTACATAGTCAAGCGTCTTGTTGTACACCCTTCACATCAGATCAGCACACTGAAATTCATTCCCATCGCATGCATGATGAGGAACTTACTGTGTGTCTGGGACACCTCTGTCCCGCGGGAGTTCGAGCAGGAAGCGCACTTCAGAGATGGACAAACAGAGGTCGTTGGCGAACTCCGAGCTGAGCTTGAGCTGCGAGGCATCTTCTTCCTCAGCCTGGTTTTGCTGCAGACGCAGCGCCATGTTTGATGTTGCCATCCTTGTGTAGTTCTTGTAGTGGATAGCGGTATGGATGATACGATGACTTGAACAATTGAGGAGAACGACAAAAGCGGCTTCGTGAGATTCTATGTGGCGATGCAGAAGCACAGGGACTTCTTAAGGGTCTGTCCGTTTATGGCATCTCTACACGGTGACAGCTGGACTGCAACGACCACCATGGCTGACCCAATCAAGGACCCAACATGGTCAATACACAGGTGTGTATTCATGAGAAATGCATGAGGTGTCAGTTAAATTGTTGAAAGTGCACAAGACTTTGTCAATAAAGCCGCTTCTACAGCTGTGCATGCTGCTTCGTGCGTCGCGTCCTCTGCAGCCTCCACCGTCACCGCTAGCGACGCAGCGACAGCAACCTCCTCTCTCGTCCATGCCACTCTCCCAGGTGCAACCCAGGTTCATATCTCAGATCCAGAAGGATTGGACCTCACGATCTGTCGAGTGTGTGGAACACAGTACTCCACTCCCGAGGCACGCACCACCTGCCCAATCTGCGAAGACCCGCGGCAGTACGTGCCCCCTGCTGGTCTCTCATGGACCACTCTGCGGCAACTACGTTTCAGTGGAGAGTACACGAACCAGATTACGCCCATTGCGCACAACCCGTACGCACATTCGATCGTCACTGTCCCCCGTTTCGGTATTGGCCAGCGGGCGATCCTCATCCGCACTGGAAAGGGGAACATCCTCTGGGACTGTGTTGCCTACCTAGACGAAGCGACCATAACAGCCGTGAAAGAGCTAGGAGGGATAAGCGCAATCATTATATCCCATCCGCACTTCTACACCACCGCAGGCGTCTGGGCCTCAGTATTCGGGTGCACAGTCTACACCTCCGCGCTCGACTCCCGCTGGCTGCAGTACAAGACCCCCTCCCACTTCCTCTTCACTGACGGGCAGGAGATCCCCCTCGTCCGCCAGGGAGTGGTCGATATCGCCGTCTGCGGGGGCCACTTCCCAGGCTCGCTCGTCCTGTGCCACGACCACAGGCTCTATACCGCCGATACGATCCAAGTGGTCCCCTCCGGGCTTAACCCACATCCTCCTGCTGGTCACTCAGTGCAGAGCGGCACTGTGAGCTTCGCGTTTATGTGGAGTTACCCGAATATGATCCCCCTGGATTGGCGTTCTATACGGACGATATGGAAGGCGGTCGAGCACTTGGAGTGGAAGGACGTGCATGGAGGGTTCACGGGATTGGACGTCTATGGAGAGGGGAAAAAGAGGGTGTATGATAGTGCTAGGATTGTGATCAAGCGCGTGGGTGAGAGTGATGATGCGCTGTATGACTGAGCGTGTGGTCGGTTACAGTAGACTTCGGATGTAGGTTTGGGTTGATAGAATCAGATTGTAGCGATATGCATTGTAGGATGGATTGTTGTAGTCAAAGAATATCAAAATTGGGTTATTATCCTCGAGTCTATTGTTGGTAATTGCTACATGTATTATGTCCAGATCCCTGATGACGAACCACTGCGTTCCGTCTGCCAGTGGTAATCAATTGAAAGGGCGCATGCAGAACGCGCCTAAACACCTGTCAGAGAACCTCCGTTCGCAACCTTCCCACCCCGTTCGACCACATCTGAATCACTCGCCGTATCCTCCTGAGCAAGCGTCCCACCGCCCTCATACCCGACATCCACATCCACATTCTCTTTCCGCGCCACGTTCGCCTCTCTGATCTCCTTGCGCGCCTTGCGCATCTCAAGCGAGCGCATGAGCAGCGTAAATGTCGGCATGGTTATCAGGCTCAGCCCCGCCCAGGAGAGGAGGACGGCCGCGTTCAGGCCCAGAGCATTCCGCGTGTTGAACAAGATGGTGCGAACGGCTTGGGCGAGGTTGAATACCGGGAATCCGTATCCGTAGCGATAGAACCACGCGCCGAGCTCGAACGGTGTTTGTGCTACAGAGACATTCGTGATGATCCACGGGATGAGGAAGAGGAACGCGAAGCGCGGTGTGAGGAGGGTGATCATCGCTTCTATCGCTAGGCCGAGTGCGCACATCGCTAGATAGCAATAGCACCAGTAAAGAAAGAACCCGCCCGCGTATGAGTATTTCCCGTCGAATGGGAGCTTGAAGGGGAGCGAGATCATGCTGAATGCTAGGGACAGGGGGAGGTAGGATATCAGCGGGGCAACGATCCGGAGGATGAGGTAGGAGCGCGTGCGAAGGTGGGGAGAGATGAGCATTCGTGCTTGGGCGTGCCCGTTGGACTGATAAGAGAGTTAGTGAAGTGCATATGTGCGGCGGAGAAATAACATACCCAGATGAAGGCGACGATGATCAGGTAGATCGAA
Source organism: Dacryopinax primogenitus (assembly GCF_000292625.1). NCBI lineage: Eukaryota > Fungi > Basidiomycota > Dacrymycetes > Dacrymycetales > Dacrymycetaceae > Dacryopinax > Dacryopinax primogenitus. Next base: position 809,615 of record NW_024467202.1, read on the forward strand.
CCCACCAGCTCGACCGCGAGCGCCGTCGGGTCAGTATAAGGCCTAAGGTTGACCATAGTGATCGATACGGGGCCCGAGATCGTCTGCGGTGCCTGTGCCAAGTTCGCGAGAGCAGTGACGTTCCCCTGTATCTGCTGCAGGTACTCAGCAGCGAGGAGCGTGTTGAGCCTCGCGCTCGTGAGGCCCAGGATATAGTCGATCAGTTCTTGGATAATCGTATCCGTGGCAATCTCGTTCCTCGCTTCAGAGAAATACCAGGTGAGGACTTTTGTAGGATCGTAGCTTGGATCCCCGTTCGCGCGGGCTTCTTCTAGGATGGCAGTCGCGTTCTCTTGGATGACGAGGACGACCCAGACCGTCTCGTGCACTGCTACGGCGTCTTCTATGTCCTGGTCGGAGCCTGCTTGGGAAGGGGATACGACTTGCCAGCCAAGGTGACCCTCGGGGATGGGGTCCCACATCCCGTGACTGGAGTTGACCATCGCTTGAGTGACAAACTGGCCGATGAGCCCGTTCGGGTCGCGGTTCACGACCCAGGCGTTTAGGCCGGGCGAGTGGGTCAGTTCGAGCCAGAATGACCCCCAGTAGAGTGGAAGACAAGCCCAGAGGATGAGGACGATGACGATGGTCATCATCCCCATTATCTTCATGTACGCCGCTCTCAAGGGGGCAAGAGAAGGATCGAAGAACCCATGATGGTACTTCTGTATTCCATGCTGGTTTGTACCATAGGGATTTGTGGCGGCGGGCCCATGGTGGGATGGAGGAGGGAGGAGGTGTAACCGCCGTGGTTTGGGAGGTGACTGGGGATTGAAGGCGGGCGTGGAGTGGACGGTTGTCGATCGTCGGAGAAGTTTGGGTGACTCTGAGGTACCGTTTGACGTCATCGCTGATGGCTTTTGATAGGGGAGGCGGGATGAGTGGGGAGAGGGGACAAGTACGCAAGGCGGCGAAATGAGAGCCTGGGAGACGGTTTATGGGCGATCTCTGGCAGCCAATACCGAGAATGAGGGAATATTCCGATGACGTTCATCTCCCGGAGTGAGCGCTTATATACTCCAACCGGTAGGGTCTGTAGAACAGTCGCTTACGTCCGACTGCCTGGGGCGGGAAGGCTCGCCCCGCACCTCCCTTAGGAAGGCGTCAACATATCCGTTGCGAGCGCATAATTACCGGCCGCAGTCACGCAAGGGCGGATCGGAATATCAGCGAATCATTGCACGGCTTCCTCCACGCGAAGGGAATGGACCCCAGGCGTCATATTATGCGTTGGAGATTACCATCCTCTCCTGGAGTGAGTCGCCCTCGCTCCGACCCTGCACCCATCCCTATCCGGACGTCCTCGGTCGTGGGTCATCCCCAGGAGGCGGCGATGTGAAAGGGGCGAGATGCCCTCCGGTTTTGGTGCGCAGTGAAGCCAAGACAGAGGGATCTTGAGAAGGGAAGAGTGCTTCGCCGTGTTCTCTTGGGAGATGAGTCAGCGGGGTTTGCGTACGTCAAAGAGAGAGACAGAGGGCCCTGAGGGTTGACGTTTTTGTTCGGAGGTGAACCAAGAATGATGTCGTGATGCTGTGAGAATGGCTGACAAATCACACCTCACACGTAAGAACAGGTGGCTGTCCTCTCGGAGCTGATCTCGGGAGAACTCTTTGTACCGCACGTGACTAATGGTCATATGGAATGAGGTCAACGGGGTCCTGTTTTCTAGCAGCGAAGTGTTGGAGTGATCCTCCTCGTTCAAGCTATGGAGGGACGACGTCTTATGGTATGGAAATATAATTGAATATAGGACCCATATATGGATTAGAGGGACTCGGTCGTCCAGTTCACAGGGGTCTACTACACCGCTGGATTAGCTTCATATAGTCGATGTGTAGTGCAGACTGTACCGGCGCTCTGATTGGATTGTTTGAGATATCACGCTTATATTTGGTCTTTTTGCTGGGTCGCGGTCCCAACACGCCTGCATGATTTTCCACAATTCAGGACTGAGGCCCTTTTCGGTCGCTGCAGGTCCTGGATTGGGAGGTCTGAGACCGTTGATGATTCCTTTGAGAACAACGAAATCGAGAGACCCCTGGAAAGGGACACGACCAGTAAAGATCTAGAGAAAGTCAGGATTCCACAGATGGTGTATGCATTGTACGAGCAGTCGAACCTCTAGGATGGTCATACCAACCGAATACACGTCCGATGCTCGACTGTAGGCGGTTCTCTCGGTCAACCCATTTAACGTGGGATGGATACGTTCTGGTGCCATCCAGCGATATTGGCTGTGGTATCCCATGCTACTGATTGTCTCTAACAGATGCCCAGGAAGCCTTGATATGTCAAAGTCTGCTAACTTCGCGTTGCCGTCACTGTCGACAAACACATTGCGCTGAGGAGACATCATTCGAATGGACCGGCAGATGTTTAAGTACAAATACACATACCCCTCTGATGTCTCCGTGAACCAGATTCTTTGAATGTAGGTATTCTGTTCCACGAACGATGCCCTGCACCTAAGTGACAATGACGTCATAAGCACTTGTGACAATGAGTGAACTTTGGCAGCTCACCAATTTCAAGCGATCTGGACTTTCACACTCCTTCAAGTATCTCCCCAGTTCTCCAAATGGAATCCATGGAGATCTGAGGGAAATCCTCTCGCGTTCGGTATCCAAGGAGACACCGTACAACGAAACAAGGTTTGCGTGCTCCAGGCTGTACCAAACATTTGCTTCTCTCACAATATGCTACGGACCAGCTTTGTCAATATGATGCTTGAAATTCAAGCCTACGAACACACCTCCACAAATTCCTTGACCTCCTCAATATATGACTGTATGCCGAGCACATGGATAGCCACAGGTTCAGACGATCCACCAGGCTTCACTGCCACGGATCCTCTGTACACAACAGCAAATCCATCTCTTGCTATGTGATTCTCCTCGCGGTTTGCATCAATCACGGGTACTTTGATCTGCTCAACCATCTGTGTAAACCATCCATCGTCGCTGCGTGGACCTGTATCAAGCATCACGCCCTCACTGAGCTCAGTATGGTTGTCTGGCTGTCGAGGCTGCGGGGAAAGGTGCTGTGCCTGCAATCCTGCTCAGACCGTGAGTAATATTAGAGATATGATGATCATGACACCGGCCTGGCTCGGTCGTCTCTGCAGCCAGAGATGACAATTCCTGGGTGCGAGTGGGTCCCTGAGCAACGTCCTCGGGCGCCAGCTATGAACTGTCTCAGTGGGTTTTGAACACAGTGACTCTAAGTCATGAACCTGTACCGCCATATGCCTTGTGTCAGACCGATTTAGCTGAGAGGGTCGATAAGACGCGCAGATACACCAACATGAACCTTGCGACTCACGAATTGCAATACGTTGAGGTTCAGCTGTGTTGACGCGGATGCGATGTACGCTCATCTATTTAGAGCTGTGGCTTGCGTCATTCTAACGTTCTCGTATCTTCTACCACTCGGGGACGCATGGTTGCAGCAAGGCGCCGAAGCTCTAGGCAGAGTCAGAGGGTGTGCGGACTGAGCTTTTGACCTGGCGGCTGTTCACTCTCGGAGATGATCTCGGAGGAACTTTATAAACGTGACTTAGTGGCTATGAAAACGCGGAGTAAGCCGGAGTGCGGGTAAAAGGATGATGAAGTAACCGGTTAACGGGGTCCCTGTTTCCCCGCAGTGTTCCGGTTCATCAGCACGTTACACGCTCAAATCGTTCTAGATCTGTGATCCTTTTATTGCTTCTATCACTCTCATCTCTTCTTACGCTCGGTCCCGCATCGTTAGGGTAAAGGGTGTCAAGGCTCCGAGTGTCAGGGGGTGGGGAGAGCCTCATAACTCCCCTCTCTCTCGCTTGTCACTTCTCAAGAGACAGAGCCACGCAGATGCGACCCTCCCTCTCCCTCTTTTCTCTCTCCCGCGCTCTACATAAACCAACAATGCCACGTCCTTCAAATTGGAAGTCGCTCGCTCCTCAGCTAAGTTTTCACCCTCCGGAGCCTCCCCTCCCCAGGCTGCCTGTGCTCCCCTTGGAAGAGACGATCACCAAGCTCAAGCGCTCTCTTCACCCCTTGCGCGCGAACGAAGAGCAGTACATAACCGCATGCAAGAAACTGGACGAATTCTCCCGCCCTGGAGGGGTGGGACGGATGCTGCAGCAAAGGCTGGAGGAGAGAGAGAGACTAGGTGCATTGGGGGAAGATGGAGGCGAGGCGGGGGGACACTGGCTTGAGCGCTGGTGGGACGATGTGCGTCGTTTTCTTATGACATGGGCATATCTGATTAGTTGTAGGGTGCATATATGGCATACAGGGACTCGGTAAGCCATCCTTACATACAAAATGCCTGGCTTATACATCGTGCAGATTGTCGTCAATGTTTCCTACTACTACGGCTTCACTCCCCAACCCGCGCACCTCCCCTCCCACCCTGCGTACTGCGCCGCCTCCCTCACTCGCGGAGCCCTCCTCTTCCGTCGCGCACTGTATGCAGGCAAACTGGCACCGGATAGCGTGAAGGAGGGGCCTCTATGCATGGACGCCTATAGGTGGATGTTCGACTGCTGTCGTGTCCCTGGTGTTCCAGCGGATTGGGCGGTGAGCTATGCCCAGGATCTTGCGGTACAGGGAAAGCCGGGGCATGTGATCGTCATACGAAGGAATAGGTTCTGGAAGATCGAGGTCGGGGACGTTAATGAGGAGATCTTGAGTACTTCGGATCTGGAGCGGTGCGTGTCTTGACCTTTGTCCAAATAGGGAGCTTATACTGATGTGGGACAGTCAATTCCAACACATCTACACCCACATGACAGCTGACGGACCCGCAGTCGGTATTCTCGGGGGCAACGACCGCGACACCTGGTCGTCCGACTACGAGCGCCTCTCTCTCTCCCCGTCTAACGCCTCCCTCCTACATGCTCTTCAATCAGCCGCCTTCGTCGTTTGCCTCGACACCGAGCGGCCAGAGAGTATCATAGATTTCTCTCGCGCGTGCTGGCATGCAGGGACTTCGGGCGTCTCCTGGGGAAATAGGTGGTACGACAAGCCTCTCCAGTGGATCGTGTTCGACAACGGCAGGGCAGGATTCATGGGTGAACATAGTGTGATGGATGGTACACCCACTGTCAGACTATGCGACGCTGTCGTGCGAGGCCTACAGCGTCCGGACTTCGATAACGGCTCGGTGTCTCCTACTCCACTGCCGAACCCGGAGGAGCTGGAATGGCACCTCACCTCCGCGGACCATTCAGCAATCCTCAGCGCCACCGAGTCATTCTCCACACTCATACACTCGCAAGCGATGAGCTACCACTGCACTTCCTACGGGAAAGCAGAGATCAAGAAGTTCTCCGTATCCCCCGATTCCTGGGCGCAGATGCTGATCCAGCTCGCGCACGCGCGGGTGTTCCCAAGCCCGCCGGTAGGGACGTACGAAGCCGCCACTACTCGGCGATTCGAGCGCGGGAGGACGGAAACGATCAGGACAGTAAGCGAGGAAACTAGGCTTTGGGTGGAGAGTATGCTGGACCCTGCGGTGGGGGACGAAGAGAAGAGGAAGAGGTTTAGGGAAGCGTGTGCCAGGCATATCGCCCTGGCAAGGGAAGCGGGCGCAGCCAGGGGAGTTGATAGGCATATGTTTGGTGCGTTTTCCTGCGCATATATTTCCACGTGTGCAAGCAGCTTACCCCCCTTCAAGGGCTGAAACACCTTCTGCGTGAAAACGAACCCATGCCGGAAATCTACACCGACCCACTCTATCAGCGTGGTTCCACTTGGGTGCTCTCGACCTCGGCGATATTTAGCGAGCATTTCCCGAGTTATGGCTGGGGCGAGGTCGTTAGAGAAGGGTTTGGAGTCGCTTACATGACCGGGTATGATGGTGCGTCCTCTTCCACACCCCACTGCTTCGGCTCGCTCCTGCCTATACTGCCGGCACTAACCGAGTGTAAACAGATAGGATCCAGTTCACGATCACTTCGAGGAAGGAGATGCCCAACGCAAGGTTTTGCGAGGAGATCGAGAAGGCCGCGGAGGAGGTCAAGGACCTGTTCGAGAGGGAGAAACAGGACGGGAAGGCGAAGCTTTGACTTTGACGTTGAGCGGGAGAGGAGAGAGAAATGGGAGTGTCATCTGGACTGGGCAGACGAGGGATGAGGTGGAATATAGAAGGTGGAATAGACCTGGAGACAATGTACCCGGGGAGAAAATGATATCCTTTTTGCTTGATTTCTTGCTCAGTGCTGAGTACAAGGGCCCACAGTGCAAGGCACCCGGAAGAGGGCACAACCAGAGGTGGTGTCTGAGAAGTCTAGAGCTACAGCTTGCCCTGCCGGCCGTGGCGGTTTAGGCGAGGGTCACGTGGACGGAATGGCTGGGGAAGATATTCCCTTTCGAGGGTTGGCGCCTCAGGCGACATAGAAGTGGTGGAGGCAGACGAGATAACGATAGCAGGCACCGGCGCACGTTTTCGAAGTGAGAACGATATCAAACACTTTATTTGATCAACAATAAACTAGAAGCATACATCTCGTCGCTCGTCACCAAAGGAAAAGGGACCGGAAATAGGCAGAAAACAACATGAAAGGAAAGGAAACGATTCAGTCTTGAGGTATGAGCAAGGACATCACAGCATTGTCATCTCTCCCCTGGGAAGCATATCTTCAACCACATGCTGCACCTTCTCCATCAAGTGGTGCTCGTGGTGCTCGTGCTCGCCGTGTGCGTGCTGTTCGTGTTTCTGCTCAGTGGCAGGAGCGGCAGACGTGGACGACTCGGCAGGCTTCTCGGCCTCGGGTTTCTGTGGCGGGTGAGCTCGTGTCAGAGATGGGTTGGAAGAGGAACTGACCTGAGCCTCCATCGCTGCGGGCTGCTCGGCCTCCTTGTGCTCGTGGTGGTGATGATGGAACAGCGTCATGTTGTGTACGGGTGGGGAGGTTCGGTGATGTTCTGGGTAGTGCGTGGGCGTGCGTGTAATCGGGTCTGACTGACCAGGGGGTGTCGAGTGCCTTACTTATACCTCGCCTCGACCTCAAGAGGCCTGCATTCCAAACACCCTGGCCAGTGTCCTCCTGACCCAGAAATGGAAACACACGCGAAAGATCAAGAACCTTCCCCGTCATAAGCCTCTCCCATTCCAACAGGGACCGTCTGGGCCCCACAAGTGAATTAGGGGCGAGCTGTCCGTTACAAGTTCCGCACAGTGAGGCGCTGGGGGGCGTATGTGACTCAAGCGGTTGGGCGGTTTGACGGCGGAAGGGTGCAGAAGTAGGCGACGGCCCGAGAGTGCCGTTCACGGATCGGACCAGGGACTTGGCGGAAAGGGTGTTCCCATTGTTCGTTCCATTAAAGTGTGGCAGCGGAACAGAGGAATCGCCACATCGGAGTTACAGATCCCGCAGTTCGGCCGAAGACACTTTGGTGGCGATGCTCCCGCATATCCGCACTAATCAACATCGGGATCCGAACCACTGGCAGCCCAGTCAGTTCTGAAGATGTTTTCCGCTTGTCCAAGTCTCGGATAATTAGATGATGATGACACTGAATGTCAGGGAATTATTGGGAATGTTGAGAAATCCCTTTAGATGTTTTCTTCCAGGGGTTAAGAAGCGAGCTTGGGTGTTTGTTTGGAAAAGAAACATGCCTATAGCCAAATACATCAATATCGATATCATGGTTTGGAAGACCTGCTTTGAGCAACCTGAAAGGTTACGATTATGCTTGCATCGTTCTCACTATCCATTTGCTAAACCGACGCTGATGAACCAACTCTGGTCCAAATGAGCTTCGTGTACACGGAGCTGTGTGCAACCCTTCGGAGCTTTCAAGGGTGCAAGCACCAAAGAAAGGTTGGGACTTACCCAATAAATATTGCACTAGCGTAAGGGAGTGATAGTTTTAGGGCCCATTCCACCTTAGGGCTCCCAGTGCACAGACTTATTGGTATCACAATTCTTGCACAGCTGTGTAAGTAAACGATAGTGTTAAGTTACAAATCCAACCTTGGATGTGCGCTGTTTCCAGGAAAAGCTGCACGATGAGGTGAATTTACGGTCAATTGTCGATCTTGTTCTGAAAGGCGATGAAGGGAAGGAGGAGCTTTGTTGGCCGCGCGATACTCAAGTTGTCGGGTTCGGAGGTTCGAAGAGGCCGGCGGAAATCAACGCATTGCAAGGTCCAGTCGGAGCTGTTCACTATCGCAAAAAAGGAGCATGGATCTGGTAGAAACGAATGTTCGAGGTACTTGGCCCGCTTGGTTCTTTCAGTGTGAACTCGAACATGGTGGGAAGGCAAGAAGGCCCTTGGCCAGGAAAGCGGTGTGACGACACATACAACACAGCCTCCTATTCCGCAGGCGTCCATCTCCCAAAGGCCCAACCCTTGTCCCACTTTCATTGCACATCGACCACAACGACCACCCAATCATGTCTCTCCAGCTGAACCTTAATTCGCCCGAAATTACCGAGGCGTATAAAGAGGTTCTCAACGGTGATCCGAGTACGAATTGGGTGTTGTACACCTACGAAGGAAGGAGCAACGATCTCAAGGTCCAAGACACGGGAAGCGGCGGCTTGGAGGAGCTCGAAGACTCATTTAATGATGGCAGGTGCGCACTATCAATGGCTGTCGGTGCTGCTATCGGGCTGAACTGTTCCCAATAGGATTCAGTACGCGTATGTTCGCGTCAAAGATCCCAATGTACGCAGTCCGATCCCATTGAGATATGTGCTGACCATGAACTTCAGTCCGGATTGACCAAGTTCGTCCAAATCAACTGGTGTGGTGATGGTGTACCAGAGTCCAGAAAAGGACTCTTCCGTAAGTCTTTACATTGTTCTGCGAAGTACTACTGTTCACCAGCAATGTCAGACACGCACTCTGCCACACTTACCGACTTCCTCAAGGTCGTCCATGTCCAAGTCGCAGCACGCAGTGATGCCGATGTTGATCCGGATAACATCATGAAACGTGTTGCCGACTCCTCCGGGTCTAAGTACTCAGTGCATGCGGAACAAGCAAAGGCCCCCGAACCAATTGCGCCCATTCGAGGGAGCGGATACCAGCCTATTGGCAAAGTGGATATCGGCGAACTGCGCAAAGGCGCCAAACCTGCAGAGCCCATTGCTCCGATCAGGCCTGCATATCAGCCTGTGGGAAAGGTCAACATCGACGACCTCAGGCAAGGGGCCAAGCCGGAGGGACCGATTGCTCCCGTACAGGGTAGCGGGTATCAAACTGTCGGGCGGGTTGATATCGACGACCTCCGCAGAGGCGCAAGGCCAGAAGAGCCAATTGCACCAGTCGTCGGCTCTGGGTACCAGGCTGTGGGCAGAGTTGATATTGCTGAGCTCAGAAGAGGTGCCAGACCGGAACAGCCTCCTGCGCCCGTTATTGGGAGCGGTTACCAGCCAGTGGGCAAAGTTGACATCGCCGAACTCAGGCGAGGCGCGAAGCCTGATGTTCCCATCGCACCTGTGGTACGTGTCGTTTGTCTTAACGCATGGGGAAACTTTACTGAATAACCAAACCAAAGGGTACTGCTTACACACCAGCCCGCGATGAGCTCGCCAACTTCAAAAACCTTGCCAATCCCCCACCACCTCCAGCTGCTCCTCGTCCCACGCCACCTGCAGCGTCGCGCCCTGTGCCTCCTGCTGCACCGAGACCTGCGGCCAGTATAGTCTCTGTTAAAGTGAATTGTATGCTGATACTTGGACAGGCTGGTGGTTTCGACCCGAGACCCGTCATAGCAACGCATGCTCCAGCCCCGCGATCTCCGGCTCCTACGAAGCCAGCTGAAGACGATCGTATTGGACCTGTAGTAAGTGACTATACGCATTCATGTACGAGTGTAATGTTTTTCTCAATCATCTCAGGGCACCGCGTATACACCCGTCTCTCTGCCTGCTCCGAGGAAGCTCGTGAATCCCTTCGCGAATCGCATGCAACAGGAAGAGAAACCAGTCGTTCAGTCCCCGACTCACACCGGCCCCAAGAAGCTCACTTGGAGCGAGCGCCAAGCTCTTGCAAAGAAGCAGCAAGAGGAAGAAGATGCTCGCACGAGGAGCCTTGCGCCACAGACGACGTCTTCCTCAGGCAGGGTGGCTGACACCGTTGTTGCTGGCCCTGGTGTTGCCGTTAGTGGGGTCAGGAGCGCTATGCATGCACTTACAGACGCGGTGTCGGGGACTGTATCCCCTCCTCCCCCTCCCCCTGCCGCGCCCAGGCCGCCCTTGCCTGGGCGTCAGGAGACGGCCGAGCCAGAGGAGGAAGAATGGCCAGAGCACGAGGATGCTGGACCTCCTATGCCTACCTCGGTTCCTGCGGCTCCACCACCGCCACCTTCCGCACCTCGTCCTATGGCAGTCGTGGAACCCGAGGAAGAAGCCGCTCCTCCTCCTCCTCCGCCCCCGCCGCCGCCGCCTCCCCCTCCTGCACCTCCTGCACCGGAGGAACTCGAGAATGTTACGACTCAGGTCGCCACTATGCAAGTTGCGGAATCGCATCCGGCTGGACCGAGAGCCAAGGTCATGTTCTCTTACGAAGCCGCGGAGGGCAACGAGGTCGACTTGGTGGAAGGCGAGGTCATCTACGGTGTTGAACAGCTAGATGAGGGTAAGAACTCGTTCTCCGTCGTAAATTCAGGGTGTCATTTACACCAAATGCAGGTTGGTGGTCTGCCACCACCGCAGAGGGCAAGACCGGGCTGTTCCCAGGTGTGTTTCACTCAGAGGACCCGTTGATCAGATTCTGATAAGACTGCCAGCAAACTATGTGGAGCTCATAGAGGACGATGCCGAAACGGAGGCAACCGCACCCCCACCCCCACCGCCTCCGCCTCCGCCTCCCCCGCCGGCTGCCGAACCGGTTTATGAGGAGCCAGCGCCGCCAGCTCCCCCTCCCCCTCCTCCCGCAGCCAGTCGTCCGGTCGCTGCTGAGCCAGCTAAGCCATTTGCCATTGCGCAGTACGAGTCAGTCCACATCCAGTCTAGGCCCCCATACGAATAAGAGGCTTATCCAATCTTAGATACGAGGCCGCGGAGGAGAACGAAATATCCTTCGCCGAAGGTCAGAAGATCACTGATCTGGAGTTTGTAAGCGATGACTGGTGGTCTGGCCGAGTTGAGGGGGGTCCGACCGGTCTCTTCCCTGGTAAGACAAACGTTGCCTCAATCCTTGCCGCTGGCACTGATAGCGTCGGGTTTGCGCAGCGAACTACGTCGAACTTCACGAATGAGAGGGACCAAAGACGGCCTTTACTAACCGCCGGAGGCACGTGAGGGCCTTTTGCTAAGGATACATGCCTGTTTAGCTAGTAAATTACACATGTTGACAACGTTGCTTCGGCGCCTCCCGCCGAACTCCCTTTATATGGATCGATAGGAATTACTTCCGTGATCGTTGAAGGCTAGAAGCCTCAGGGCATTTGCCAGCTGAGAATAGACTGCATAGGACAAGTATTTCACCATACATTATGAACTGCATGATGTTGCAGCCTCTCGCCTGGATCTTTGCCTGCCGCTATCGCAAGTTGCTCTGTACCTGCCATGGCCGACATTAGGACCGACATGAAACCCACGCCCGTGAGCTACAACTAACTGGTAAATGTGTCTGATCTTACATGCCCGGACAGCGCACACGTCAGTCAGTTGACTCCTCCAGTGGCTTTAGCAGCATCCTTGGGCCGTTGACACCGGCGCCTAATGTGGGCAAACTCAATCAACGCGGATTTTTTCCAGTTAGTACTCACTGGCTTGGGGTTTAGACGTCTCTGGTTTTGGAGGAGCCGTTGGTGCAATCCCCGCCTGGCAGTCGCGAAAATTCATCTGGCTTCCCTATTTCAGTAAGAATTTGCATTATCGGTGAACATGAGAGCTTACTTTTCCGAAGATTGGAAGGGTGAATAAGGATATTGATAGTGATGCTTTCTCTTTGCTCCTTCCGTCAGTCAAAAGCTTTGGACTTACCGAGACGCGGTATCCGGACCACCACCCGAGGGTAGGACTTGAATTGTCTCCGATGAAATCGTCGGTTGAGCAATTTCCCAACAACCGTGGTCAAGCACGTTCCGACATATCGACAATACTGACTGTGAATACGAGGTCTGCCACACCACCTGCACAGAAGGATGCTGGGCGACCTCCTGTGGGCGTCCAAGCGCCACCACCTATCGGTCGAGATTCGGAGCTTCTTGACCCGAGAAAACTCGAGATTGAGGCTGCGAATGACAGCGACAGTACCGAATCGGACCAGGAGGCAGATCACGCCGTACCCAACGCAACGCATGCGAACGTCGACCAACCGGTGCGCGCTCGTATCTGCACAGAGGAACCAGCTCCAATGGTAGCACTCTCTGTACCGGCATCCAGGCCACCGAAAGCCCATGACTTTGCTCTTCCAAAGAGGTTCCACAGTTCGGGATCCGAAGCACCACCCATGCCTCCTCGACCCACATTAGGTCAACTCAAGCAAAGTGGACTGGTACCATCTCAGTCAGCTCCGACGGTATTGCCCGGCGCCGAGACTGAAGGCGCTAGTCAAGATAATCTAGCTACACTACTCAAGAAACTCGCTGTCCCCATTGTTACGGCCTCAAAAACGGATGGGTCTCCTGTCAACGGGGGTGCGTTCGCTGATGTTTGGCGTGGTCTCATGACACCCGACAATCGGCCTGTTGCGCTCAAGGTCCTTCGCCTTCATTTGCGAGGCACCGACAGTCACAGAGTACACAGAGTTAGTGGATCTAATATCTACTCGAGAAATTTTGACAGATGAATCACAGGCCATTGCACGTGAGGTATCCGTGTGGGCTAGACTCCACGACAAGAACGTGCTGCGCTTCCTTGGTGTTCGACCCCAAGATGATGGGAATAGCCTCTGGCTTGTATCTCCATGGATGGAAAAAGGCGACGTTAAAACGTATCTCACGAACAACCCCAACATTAATCGCTTCTCTCTGGCAAGTCACAAGTCTCAACACTTTCTGGATTCACTGACACGTCACAGGCCTCTGGGGTGACCAGTGGAGTTGCGTATCTACATAAGAACAATATCGTACATGGCGATCTCAAAGCGGTACGTCTGATCTTGACTGACGCACGCGGGCCTCATGCCTTACATACCCACAACAGAACAATATTCTTGTCACCAGCGATGGCCAACCACAATTAGCGGATTTCGGTCTATCTGTCGTTCTTGATGATGTTCTGCCAGAGCAAACGACGTCAACGATGTTTGCCGGATCAGTCCGATGGATGTCCCCAGAGCGAATTCAACCAGCCAAGTTCGGATTGACTCATGCTTCTTGTCGCACGCTTGCGGGCGATGTGCACTCTCTTGCCATGACGCTCTGGGAGGTCAGTGGCATCAGATGACATTGTTTCATGGGCTGACATCACACAGATCTTCGCACTCAGACTGCCGTATCACGAATTGACTCAGATGGATGTTCCAAGAGCCATCGTGGCCGGCGAACGGCCCCCTCATCCCGGCGAGACGGCAGATGCGGTCGGTTTTACATCCGAACTATGGGAATTCATTCAGAAATGCTGGGTCGAGGGACCAAATGAACGACCCAAGCTCGCGGAGCATCTTGATGACGGAGATGACGGGTCAGATACAGAGTATGGCACGAATCAATCAGTGTCGTCTACGTCAGGGAAGGAATCGTCAGGGTTGAAGGAAGCCACAAGTGGTACATATGAACGACATGCTTCTAAGCAAGCGCTTTTGCTGACCCCGTTGTCAGACACCTCGGTTCAACTTGCGGTGACCACGGCATCAGCAGATATCCCGGTCTCGGAGAGCCCTAAGCCCATTCCCCACCCTGTTACTGCGCAGACACAGGGTCTCCCAAATGAAACAGACATGAAAGCTCTTCCCAATCTCATGACCACACCCGGTTCTGCATCGATTATCGCGAACGTTTCCCCTTCATCATCTTCTAGTAATGAGACTCAGCAGCACGATGCTGATGACAAGAAGGATACACCTACTTGCCTTTCTTCGGCAACGCACTCCAAAGAGAAAGCGACGGTAACGGGCAGACCCATGCTTGAATCGCAATCAGCCCAACAAGAGATCAAAATCACCACTGCAGTTGGCGATGTTGGCTTAGTAGCTACTCCGCGTCAAGTGGAGGAAGCAGAATTAGAGCCTATTGAGCAGCCCAGGCCAGTCCAGGCGGATGGGCACGGCACTCCTCGTGGCCCTTCTGGACAAGGTTAGACTTGTGAATCTTCCAAAAGTATGCTCCTCTGAAACGTTTCTATGTTATATGCAGAGATAGTCCTCAATCAGCGCACACCGAGCCCTGAAAATAATCGTAAACCTTTCCGTCAACGTGCAGTATCGCAGCCATTCAGCGACCAGCCTGACGTACCCACGCCACTTTCACGAGAGGTTATGTCAGACCCGCTAGCAACCGCACCCAGCAGTATATTTGGTCGGATAACACCAGAGGAGAGCGTTGGGAATACCCCGCGTCAGCCCGGTTTCCACCCTGCGTTCGAAAGCCTGTGGACAGCGCTTCTGGATGCTTCACAGGATCCACATTCCTCCAAGATAACGAGTCCTAGGAAAGAGTCATTGGGCGACGTTGTCGGGAGAAAAGCCAGTCCCATCAGCATTCACACGCCTCGCTCAATCATCAAGGAGCGAGAGTCTGCCGAAGAACGAGGCGAATCTCCCAAGAGCCCCCGCAACGTGGCATGGTCCGACCTTGTAAGTGATGCTGAGGTGACCCCTACAAGCGTACGGGGCCAACCCTCCAAATGGGAGGTAGAGCAGCCTGCACGTGCGGCGATTGCAGGCACTGAGCCAGCTGCTCTCTCACGTAAACCTACACCGCCTATTTCAAAAGCGTCTGGGACAGGTGAGTGTCATAGGTATAACGTGTTTCAGATCGCTCACAGGTTGACCAGCATCGGATAAGCAACGCCTGGCGCCAAAACCTCTGCAGCCAGTCAATGTCTCTCAGGTTTCTGAGGATATGACGTCACAGCTGATAGTTCCCTTCGCAGTGTTGGTGACCCCAGATGTGGACAAGAAGCCCGTCTTGCGTTATGCTCGCGATGAGTCAAAGGGTGTAAGCATACATCCGGATCTCTTATTCCTGCTGGGCGTTGAATGGAATGGTCCGAAGGATGAAAATCCCAGGGAAAAGGTTAGGTCTGAACCATCGTCAAGCATAGAAGAAGAAGTCGCAATGCAACCCAACAAGGGAACGCATTCTTCATCTCATGACTTGATCGACTTGATCGACCTGACACCGCCGCCGGCTGCCGAGACTGAAACCAAAGTCAATGCCGTAGAGGTCGTACTTGAAGGCACAGGGAGTGAGTATGGGTCATATATCCCCGTGGCCTACTGCCTCTTATTCTCTGCTATTCACAGACCTGATTGACTTTGACTCTGACGAGCCTACGTCAATCGCTTTGCACCAGGAAGCTTTGGACCCTTTTACTGGTGAGGTTTCGGATGTCGTGATTGATGTACGTTATATCACCAAGACATTGACGTTCACTCGGAGGCTGATGGATTCTAGAATCTCGACCTGACGATAGACCTCACCGGCCTCAAACGCCTGTTTGAGCCTTATGGGGAGATCCTAGAGTACGTAGTGTTGTGGCGTGGAGAAACAACTTGTCTCACTTCAATTATTGCAGTGTCAATATCACTATGGATCAGCGCGGTATACCTTTGGGGAGGGCTTGTGTGACTTTTGCTGATCATTCAGACGGTAGTGCCTTATTCGTCTCTCTGAGCATGCTGGGTTGACCTATTAAACAGCGCAACGAGCAGTCAAAGAGATGAACAAGAAAATGATTCGAACTCAACGGATCACCGCAATGGTCGTCGAGCCAGCGTTTTCGCTGTAAATAGCTCTGGACTCTGTATCGAGTGGATGATCATTCTTGATTTCACCATCCATGTGTGATATGTACCAATAGTGGCTTTCAGACAGAAAAGCCAGCGCAGAGTCTCGTATTGACCCCTCGGAGGCTATGACAATTTACGAAAGGCGTCTATCTCACCTTGGAGCTAAATACTGCGACCATTTCAATCAGGCTCCCACTCTGCATGGTATGTACACACCCAATCCAGGCTTGGGGCTTGAGGGGCAAAGTCATATGGTCGTATGAACTGCGGAGAGCAATGAAATCGATTTGTTAGAAGGTGAAACGAAATTGGGTTTTTTTTTCCAAGTTACAGCAGAGCGATATTCATGCCAAAATCGAAAATAAAATAAAATTCTTGTGCCATATTGGATCTGATGGCTCATTCGAGCCATATGTATTGTGTCAGAGAATGAAAGACTTTATGACATTATCGCGTACCGAATCCGCACAACTCCCGCCTGCTGGAAGCTCAGACATGCCAGCCGTTCTTTCGTGCTCTTGCTTCTCGTGGAGCTCCTTTTCACTCTCCATTCCTTGGGATGGATATTGTTCACTGCTCCTCAAACATTGACAGTCTACATCTCTTGTAGGAAAGCAATTGGAAGTAAGGGTTTCAACGATGGTTCGAGAGATCGATCCACTGACCGAAATACTGTAGACTTATAGTTCGACCGAGGTGTTATGATGTATCTGTAGCTGATCTAGTTCCACCAATTACAGAATGATGGAAATATGGACTTGCCTGTTCAATCTTGCAATTGCAATGATCATGATATACGTAGCTCTGAAGTCCTTGCAACACCCTGTGTGACGAACATCTTATGCTTCCCGGTGGAGTGATAGTATATTCAGATAGATGCCAGCTCACATATTGCAGCGATGTCTCGGTCGTGTTGCAAATAAAGAAAAAGCCTCAGATTTCCTTACCCCGCGGTACTTGGGGTCCTCTCCGCCGAGTCGGCAAGCTGGACGGCAAGTTCAGGGATGTGCCCCCATGACGAGGCCAGACATCTGATTGAACTGCACCTTTCCTGGAACGGGTGCTTCTCTCCGACTATGTGGACATGTCGCCTCTTATCAACCCCCCAGACAGTCCGAATTCCGAGATGAGGCGCTTGTCTCGCACCGCCATCTCTGCATGGAATCTGTCACAACTGGAGGTTGGCTCTCAGCCGCGATGTCCGGGACAACACGAGGGACAGCAGTTGTCGACAACCCCGTCCTCAGCGAACAAGAATTCCAGAATCTCATCGAAGCCCTTCAAGCGCCCAGGGTACAAGTAACAAGTTGGGAGAAGGAACCCAGAGGACACGGCCATTATGCGGCAGTGTACACGGGGAGAGCCGTCGTTCAGTCGCGCGAAGTATCAGTCGCCTTGAAGGTTTTCCACAGGAGAGATAGTCCAGAGGACGTTGCGCGCCTAACCCGAGTATGTCTCTCTAGACAAGCCGACCTACAGGATACCTATTGACGTGGCGCTTAGAACCTCATCCGAGAAACCAGAGTATGGTCCCATTTGCGGCACCCCAACGTCCTCACACTTCATGGTGTTTACCCTGAAGTCAGAAGTCGACGTGTCTGGCTCGTATCTCCGTGGATCGAAAATGGAAATCTGTCCCAATACCTGAACGTGTACCCCCGCGCGGATTGTATTGCTCTGGTGCGCCATCTTTTGAATGCAGTTAGCCTCATTATAATTGTGCTTCCCAGTGCCGAGGCATCCTGAGCGGAGTCATCTATCTCCACTCCAAGAATGTGCTACAAGAGGACATCAGAGCGGCACGTGCTCTTCTTTTACCCTTTTCGCGTGCTGACTCCGAATTGACCCGGAAAGACCAATGTACTCGTTGGTGTTGACAGTGTTCCCCTTCTCGCAGATTTTGGTCTATCAAGGTTTCTGGAAGAGCTCCCACCAACGGTCGAGGCAACCACAGGCATGTATTCCGGATCATTACGGTGGATGGCGCCCGAGCGTATCCAGCCTGCAACGTTCGGTCTGACGACGACCTCTGCACAGAGCGCCGCGAGTGATGTGTACTCAGTGGGAATGACAATGTACGAGGTAGTGGATGTTCACCCGTGACTCCTGGTGCAGGCTGATCCAAATCATCCAGATATTCGCTCGTAAAGCTCCATTCCACTTGAAGCGTGATGTTGAAGTCATTCAGGCCGTTGTTTCAGGCGAACGCATGGATCATCCAGGCAACAACGCCATCATGCGAGGGATGACTCCAAGGATTTGGGAATTCATGTGGGATACCTGGGATGCTGATCGAACAAAGAGACCGAAACTCGAGACGGCACTTGAAACGATTTTATGCGATGGTCCGTTCGAAGGCACTACCAGGTCTGAACTGAGAGGCGTGACCCGACAGGCATATAACCGACGGCATTGGCTGGAGATCGACCTGGTCGCCAGCGAACCAGTGTACGAGTTGGAACGCTGGAAAGACGGTGAGTTGTATTGGTTTATTGACATTATTTGCTCATTTGGAAACTTAGGATTCTATCTGGGAAGAAAGGAACGAGGAGAGAAAGGAATATTCCCTGGTTCATCCCCTTGGTCCTCACCATTATCGAGCTTACTGGCTTTGTAGGCTATCTCATCTATCTCGAGGATCAATCCACATCCCGCCAAGGACCTGCATATGAGCCTAGGGTGTCTAATGCTGTCGGCGTGAGACCTCAGCCAGTACAGAGATCAACCATCCAAGTACCAGCGCCTGATCCCTACGATATCGGTCGAATCAACATTGGTCCATCCAGGACTTCAACATTGTCAATGGGACCGTACCCAACGACCTCCGTGATGTCCGCAGCACCCGCACAGTATCTCTACGAAGAGCCCCTGGACATGAATACGAGGTAACTGTCAGTTTTTTATGCGGCCGGCGTTGAACCAAATAACCTCGTGGAGCAGGCTGGCTACCCCTCCGGATGACGATGAAACTGACAATGAGGGTTTCGTTCCAAGGCTAGATGCCCCACTTTTGGCCGCGAGTCGTTTACCGCAGCAGTAGGTCTTCTACTCACTGTAGATCTTATCGTATGCAATAACATCCCAACCCAGATCGGGTTACCGAACTCATCCGTACACAGCTTTCCCACCACCAACCGTGGAAGAAAGGGAGGAAGCTGACCAGTCTCGTCCTTCCGTTGTCTCCCCGCAGGGACCTCGCCTCCAAGGAGGATATGCAAACAACCCTTCCCAAGCACAACTTCCCGCGTCCCAGTTCGCGCCTCCCCCTTATCCACCGCCGGGTGTGCCTGCCAAGCGTAATCAACAACTCCGTGCCGTCCCGAACGAAACGAGATCTGAATACGTCCGCACTCTGGATCCGGATCCTCGTGCTCCTGTGCCTCCGCCAAGGATCGCTGGAGGTTATACCCAACGTCCGGCTCCTGCCAATCCCGCACACCAATCGATGGTCGAAATAGCGACAAGGGAAACTGAACTCAGAGCAGACATGTTGCAGAATCAGCCGATGCAGCCCAATTATCCCCTGAATGCGAGGCCAACTGCCCAAGATATTGATATTTTATATAAAATTAAAAATTATTTTAATGTTGGAAATGCATCTGCATACAGTGCAAATCAGCCAGTACGAACTGTACGAAACGTGCCTGTGGCCCAACCTGCCTACCAGACCCGCCCCGACGCCACATACGCCGTCACGACGTCTAACTCCAACCGTCTACCTGGGACTGCACGGCGCACACAGACCGCAGCAGCACCTTCGTCACAGCCTGCGTACCCACCGCGACCCGCACTGGACCAGAGGCAGTCATATGGTCCACCTCCGACCAATGCCCCAGGGCCTGGATTCATGCCCATCACTCAAGGCGCGCCTCTTCAGCCAGTCCCGCAGGATGGGCAAACCAGGCTTTTGAATCCGCACGCACCGAGGCAGCAGCATAATAGGGAGATAGACGAGGTTACGGGATACATGCAGAGTATGACCATCCAGCGCCCAGCGCCGGGTGGTCCGCAACAGCCAGCTTATTGGCGAGCCCCGCAACCACGCTGACCTGCCGCGAATTGTGATTACGTTCTTTATATCCTGGCGATTTGATTTTCGGGAAAGCGAAAGGTTTGTTGTAATGTCTTGTATTTATGATGTGTCGTGATGACCTGTTCCTGTATGCGTAGACAAGGATTATGAAAATTATGAACTTTGAACGAAAGTGAAGGTAAACAAGACAGCTCTGAATAGGCTAGACTTGTGTAAGATGCTTTCGGCATGACGTCACGACATGTTACCCTTCGCCTGCATAGGTCGTTGCTCAAGGCACACCGAAGCGTTTCAATTTTCAATCGACCAAGATTCTTTATTGAATCACCGCGTTTTGCGCCTCCCTTTCTTGGGTTAAGAAAGGAGGTTTAAAACAACCTTTCTTGACTTTTCAAGCCGAGAAGCACCATCTGAAACCTGTGATTGGCTGCAGTGCTTCTTCACCTGTTTTGACCCAATAATGGGCCAAAACGCGGTGAATATCCTAGTCTTGTCACAAACGTCGAGGCGCGGCAGAATATGTGCGCTGCTAGCCATTCCGCATTGTTATAATTGATGGCCGCACAGAAAAGCTGATTTGTGCATGCCGGTGCAAGGTTTCCCGTCTGATGGGTCGAGCTCATACGGTGACGCTAACCCTGAAATAGCATATGGGAAGAGCTTGTCATTTTGCTTCCGGTTGCTTACTGGCCGTTGTGGCCATGCGAAAGAAGCACCGCCGAGACAGAATAGAAGCTTCTTTTCGGCTGCAGCAATCCCCATTCCGCATGTCCCGCAATCCCGCAGACGTGTTTTGTCCCACGTTCCCAGCGACCCCCTCTTCCCCCTCGTCACCCTTATCGCCCTCGTCACCGTCCTTCTCCTCCTCCTCACCTCTCCCCTCTTGGCCTGTCCTTTTGAAGTCTCAATCTACGTCGACGCGTAAAGGCCCGCAACGACGCCACGTTCACTAAAACCACACACTCGTTTAGACCAACACGCCGCGCGCGATTTTTCTGTGCTTTCTCTCCCACATACAGTCCCGTATTCCTATTATTACCTTCTCTTCTGAGCCTGTCTCCGCCTCTTGCTCTCGACCTCAGCATCTAACCCTCGACACCTGTATCTGCACCTGCAACCCCAGCTCTATTGGAAATAATGGACCACATGCACAAATACAGGCACACTCATGTCGCGATGCGACAGGTCATTCCTCCCCCCATCATTCCTCCCCCTAGTGCGCATACATCCACAACTGTCTGAACAGTCTCTGACATATGCTACAGCCTCGACCAAGGCGACCACGACTTCCACCACGACCAGCCACAGCACCTCCTCGTCGTCTAGTTCCACGACTACATCAACTACCACTACCTCAACCTCAACCTCGTCGACACCCGTCACGTTCGCAACTACTCCACCCAATTCGCAGAGTTTAGCCCCCAACACATCTCCTGTTCGTCCGCTTTTTAGCTGTCAATGATATGCGCTTATATGCTCGCAGGCCGGCGTCGCGACCTATGCCGGCAATGGAAACAACTCTCCGCCCAAAGGAGCAGCGACCTCCAACTATATGCCCATCTTCAGCACTGGTGCAACTGTTAGGCCTGGCAGCATTGCGGGTGCACAAGCAACTGGCGCTGCCGGAAAGTCATCTACGACGAGCGGTAGCATGAGCACTACCACAATCATTGGTATCGCCGCAGGTGGTCTTGTAGGCGCGATAATTGTCGGCGCGATTATCGCATATATTATTGTATGTGCCCTTTTGTTCCATATGTTCTCTCTTTATCTGACCTGCTCAATAGCGACAATGCCGCCGACGTACCCGGGCGGAAGCGACATTCGACCGCAACTCGTTCATCCGGAATTCGGTTCTGCTCGATGACAAGAATGAGAGCACTACCTCACTGGCAATGGACGAAAAGCTGCGTGGTAGCGCAGGCTTGCTGGCACCACAACCCATGCAACAGTCAAACTCGAAGTTGGCACCTCTGGGTGTTGGTATTGCCGGTGGACCGCGGCCTCCGAGTATGATCCAGCGGCACTACGACGCGCCGGCTCTTCAGCCTGGGCAGTACGCGCAGTATCCTGCGCAGCCGCCGAGTGCCTATTACCCGCCGGGGGGCATGCCCCTTCGGTCACCCTTCGCGAATAGTCCTGGAGGGGATCTCCCGTCTTCTCCAGCCGATTCATTCTTCACGCAAGCGCAACTCCAGTCCCAAGGCGGCAAGTATTATCCTGGCCAGTACAGGCAGAACAACATACCTGGTACCCCGGTTAGCCCTCCTGATCTTGGACGTACGCCTACGTACAATAACCAAGGCACCGATCACGCGGATCTTGCTCGTGAACCGAGCATAGGCACTCCAAGATCTGGTCGCGGTCTCAGTGTCACCCCCTTCCAAGCGCAGCAGTATGCGGAGATCTCTAGGCTTGTCAATACGCCGGTTGCTTCAAGCCCGCCCATGCCGCCCAACAAGGACCATGGTGACTATGACCTTCCGGCAAGGAGTGTAGCTTCTCCGCCTCCTGCTATGGGCAGACCTATGGACATGTCGCCTTCAGGTTTCCGCTCCCCGTCGCCCCCGTCCCCCATGGCACCTCCCAGGAACCTTGTCTCACCATTCCAAAGAATTGATTCGATGCCCCCAATGCTCCCTCCACTCTTGAGTTCGCACACATCCGATGCCTCACTTTCCGGATTCAGTTCTGACAGGAGTTTGAACATGCAAGGGCGATCGGGGACGCCGACTGACCCGAACCCGCAACAGTATTTCACCGCCACTCGCACGACGAGCCCACAGCAACTTCAAGATGTGCGCTCGAACTCGGGCTACCCTGCGCTGGTAGAGCCTAACCACTCCCCTCGGACACCACAATTCCACAGTGGCGTCTCTACAGCGTCGCATTTCGGGGAGGCTGGCAATTTCAACAGCGCAGGCAGCCTGAACAGTCTCGCGCAGAGCCATAGCGGAAACAACCTGTCTGTTCCCGGTGCGGAGCCTACCAGACGTCTCAGTGTGAGGAACTCAGTCGCGAGCGACGCGAGGTACAGCATGTATGGCGAGGACGATGTGTATGGTGGTATTTGAGCCGTGCTCATATTGTGTCAAACAACGGTAGGATATGGTTATGAGCTTTGCATTCTGTCCCCTGGTACCATGTTTCTCGCGGTGCCGGTCCTGGTGACGGCTGTCTCCCTTTTTTGTGGCCTGTCCTACCACCGTTCAGTTTCATTTTCAATTTTTTCAAGGACTGGCTCGTCCAATTTTCTTCTTCACAATGTCTCTCACGCCGCTGAAATGGGCATATATCCCTACTTTACTTACCCTTTTGTGGAGTTTTCCGCATGTCTCTCGTCTTATGTGTGGAGAGCGAGAAACCCTTTTTCGAGAGAGATCACCAACCGTTAGGTACAGCCATACACATTCCAAATCGGATTTGAATCCGTTTACTATGTGAATAACGCGAACGCGCGCCTGGGATCTACGCCCGTTGAATCTTCAGCACCCTTACCAACGACGATGAGTAGGAGAAATCATTACCTGCACACCTCTATTACAAATTGTTGCTATTGTGTTCCTTTAACGTACTACTGGCTTTCGGGCAGCGTCCTGGGCGTTAAAAGACTGTCATCTTCTCTCGGCCTCTCGCCGAACTTCGACGAACATGTTCGCGTTCGTCATTACATCAAGCCTAATTTGCCGCCTATTCTCTGGTAAAACATACCGCCAAGCCCCTACGGCTTGAGAGTCCTAGTTCCCACCACTTATCTTTCAATCTTCTGGATGCTTGTTCCTTGGCTTACCTCCTCGGCTCTTGTCAGATAACCCACACCGCTGGCCACCGATAATATCGGTTGTTTCGGTTCCCTTGAATTATTGAGCTTTACGAAGGGCATTTGCTTGTGATTGCTTGGATTCTGAAATAATGGCCTTCGCGAAGTCAACTCTGCGGTGGACGATTATCTGCTTGGCACTTGTCAGATATAGACTCAATCAACTCTATAACACAAGGATGAGGGCTCTGCTGCTCTTGACCTCAGCAGTCCAAGCCTGCTTCAATTTGACTTGAACGATGAAGGACTCGTATTGTGATGTGCTCATTATTGGTGCTGGTCCTGCGGGAGTCATGTGCGCCAATGCACTCGCACGTGAAGGTATCAGCGTTCGCGTCGTCGACAAGCGTCCGGAGAACATCCCTGCAGGGCAAGCTGACGGTATTCAGCCCAGGACGATCGAAGTTCTGCATGTAAGTATCCTTTGCATACGCGTAAAACAATATCTGACATATATGACCGCAAAGAGCTATGGTCTAGCTGACAAGCTGCTCGCCGAAGGTGCTCATCTAAATATGATGGTTAACACATTTCTAGAATTATAATTGATCTGACCGTCTTATCAGGCTTACTATAATCCGACTCCCGACGGCAAAGGCATTGAAGTATGCTGCTCGGGTTGTTCTTAATTATGACTTGACCAAACATCATTAGCGAACATCTCGCGCCCCTGATGTAAATGCCCCTACGACCAGGTACCAGTACAAGGTGTGGCATATTTTTGACTGCATGATTCAACTGCTGGAGCAGATGGCGGCATCAGATCACGCTCAACCAAACCGCGATTGAAGATCTATTCTTGAACTCCATGAGGCAGAACGGGCTGCATGTCGAGCGTCCTGTTATTCCGACCAACCTCAAAATTTCAGACGATGAGACGGTGCTGAATGATTCGAAAGCTTATCCTGTGGAGGTATGTCATGTTTGTGCAGGCTCACATTTCATTCTTGCTCATTTGACAAGGTCACCTTGCATCGGTTGTCCGGGCCCGAAACTTGCACCATGAATGACACCAGCAGTCACACGAATGTCGTCGACCCAACTGTCGAACTCGCCGCCGACAATGAATTGGACGAACGCGTCCATGCTAAATACGTTTTGGGTGCTGATGGTGCTCATTCATGGGTTCGCAACCAGTTAGGCATCAAGCTTGAAGGGGAACATACCAAACACATCTGGGCGGTAGTCGACTGTGTTCCCGAAACAAACTTCCCTGATATCCGGAATCGGACAGCGATACATTCGAACAACGGAAGCTGTATGATCATCCCTCGCGAAGGTATAGCTGTCCTTGTCGTGTATAGTACGGCTGCTGATGGCAGCAGGTGATCTCGTGCGTTTATACATTCAACTGGCGGACGCAGAGGATCTAGCAAACGGTGGGAGGCTTGACAAGTCGCTGGTCACCCCAGACCGCATCATGAATGTGAGGCGGACATACAGTATCAACCAATGACAACCAATTGTGGCTGACGTGTACCTCAAAAGGTCGCCAAGAGATCCATGTATCCTTACAAGATCGAATTTCCGCACGAGCCTATCTGGTGGACCGTCTATATTATCAGCCAGCGTGTTGCAACACAATTTTCCGTCAAAGAGCGAGTGTTTATCGCCGGTGATGCCTGTAAGTATGCCTCGTCATGCCCGTTTTATATCTCATCAAGTGCATACTATTAGGCCACACCCATTCGCCCAAGGCTGTATGCAATATGTGCGCTTTCTAGGCTGTATCTGACAACCTAAAACAGGGATTGGGTATGAATGCCAGCATGAATGATACACATAATCTGGGTATGTGCCCTCGATTCAATGAGCTTGTGCGATCCTTGATCCTTAACAGCCTGGAAACTCATACACGTATTACGGGGCTGGGCGTTTCCTAAACTCCTCGAGACGTACGACTTAGAACGGAAGAAGTTTGCCCAGGATCTCATCAATTTTGACCGTAAACTAGCGGACATGTTCTCCGGGAAGGCAGTCACTGCAGATAACATGGATGGAGTATCTCACGAAGAATTCCAAGCGTAAGTAAAAACTGACCCGACCGACACTGTGTCCCTGAGTACCGTCAGGCTTCTGAGAACCGAAGGAGGATTCACCGCGTCAGTGGTCTGCAAACACGTGCTCTATCAGGTGATAACAGCCAACACAGAGGAACGGGCATTCAATATCAACCTTCTATCATCACCCAGCCGGGCTCCACGACATCTGGATCAGGGATCTTAGTTGTTGGTCAACGCGTGCCTCCCCAGGTTATCTTGAGAGTTGCAGATTGTCGACCATTTGAAATTCAAGATCTCCTCAAGAGCGATGCCAAGTAAGTGCTTGGTCAGGTGCTGGACTTATGTCTGGAGTATTCTCAATCTCGCTCAGGTGGAAATTACTGTTTTTTGTAGGAGATTGCAAGGTGGGTTCTTTAATGACACCGGCCGGGCATGCACCGATATTCTCGTAGCTTGAGAAGCAGATTGCCCTTGTCAATGCTGTCGGAGAACATCTACAATCACCTTCGAGCTTCCTGAAACGATATACGCCCAAGGAGGCTGCTGCAGATGCTGTCTTCCTCATTCTTTGGATTGCGCGAACTCAGAAAGAAGTTGCAGACTATACGGACGTGCCCAAGGGATTGCGGTCACACTGGTCAACGTAAGGCTTACTTCCGAGGCAGACCTAGGCTGTTTCTCACCTCACTTCAGAATTTACACTGACGACGTTGCTGTCGATGGCAAAAAGGGTGGGGATGCCTATGAGAACTATGGCATTGGGCATGCAGGTGGGGTTGCTGCTGTCCGTCCCGACGGATACGTCGGGTATGTGGGAAGCCTCAAAGAGGTCTTGGATGGGCATCTTGATGAATATTTCTCCGGATTCATGTTTAGCTCTCTTTGAATGCTGACTCAATTTTCCTTGGCGGGCTAGATCCTCTGTGTAGCTTCGAAATATCTCTGGACAAAAGAAGAAAATGTTCTATTGAGGCGACATGAAGTGATGCATTGCATCTCTGATGGTATTCCGGAAATGAGATGGCTCCACTTCATATGATAAGACTGCAAAGAAGCTGAACCCTCCGCCGAGGAGATAGGACAAAGTAAGCTTCGGCTATGTTCGCAGTTAGCTGTGCAAGAAGAGTTACGCGGAAGCTCTACAAACGCACGAGAAGGATCCGCGGGCCACTTTGCCTGAAACGGTTGGTGCAGGTCAGTGAAAGGGCGTTTGCTGGAAGATTACATATCGGCAGTCCCCTGGCCCAACCGCACAGAGATCTTCTGCATCTTGGCGCACTGTACGAGATGACACCTGTTCTGTAAGTAATCTCCCACGTCCCTGACCGCTCATTACGTCTTAGATGACGTTGTTGGCCAACATTTGCCTTGTTCGAGCGGCTACCAGTCCCGATTCCCGTTGCTGGCATGAGAGTGACGGACGGCGTTCCTTGTACAGCGTATCGTATTTGCCTAAGATGGATAAAGTCACAGAGAACTCCTCCAAGCATGTTGACAAGCTCCTGGAATATATCATACTGCCGGCTGATCAAAGCGATCATATGGTCGCGTATGCGCTTGCGCTCTAACCCCAAGTTCCTTGGGTGGTATTCTCTTCCATTTTACTCCGTGTACCGTCGTGTTGCTTGTCCTGGACAACTATTTGTCCTATATAGCTAAGGTCAGCAACCCCATTCAATGTCGACAACGCATTGTCTCGACTACTAACCTGGACACAAGGACACTCCATCATCGAGCCCTTTCGCGTCTCCAAAGAAGCTCGTTATAATGAAGGAATCTCGATGCGATGTTTTGATCATTGGTGCGGGACCCGCTGGGTTGATGGCTGGGAATGCGTTGTCTCGGGCAGGCGTTAACGTCCGCATCATCGACAAGAGGTGACCCAAACGCGTGCTCCATCGACACCGAGGACTAAACCAGGACTGTATAGGCCAAATAAAGTCATGGCAGGCCAAGCCGACGGAATTTCACCGCGCACCATCGAAATGCTCCAGGCGAGTTCCAAGATGATTGGGGGTAACTCGTATGCTCATGTGCTTCAAGAGTTACGGGATGGCAGAAAGGCTGCTTGAAGAGGGTGTTCAGGTTCACATGCTTGTACGTTCCAGCTTACCTGCACCGTGACTCCGATTATAATACAAATCTCCAAAAAGGCCTTCTACAATCCCAGGCGTGATGGGAAGGGTGTCGAGGTACCCGCGATTTATTCCGCTGTTCTCAAGCTCTAAGTAGTCAAACAGCGAACTTCTCGGATCTCAGACGTCAACGCACCAACAGCGCGGTGGCAATTTGAGGTCCGCGTTTGACGCGACCCATTCGATGACATGCTGATGAGCTGAATGCAGATTGCGCTTCACCAAGGAAAAATAGAATCCATCTTCCTGGAAGCCATGGAAAAGCATGGTCTGCTCGTCGAACGCCCATACTTCCCAACAGCATTGGAAGTGTCGCAAGATGAAGCAGAGCTCAAAGACCCTACCTCATATCCCGTGAAGGTCAGGAATGTGTTCATATTGGCCACAGACGACCCTCTGATCTCCATTCAGGTTACCGTTCAGCGGGTGGCGGAACCATCGGTCAAGACCAATGGTGACTCGCAAGCATCTCACAATGGAGTCCAGAGCAATGTTTTCGAGTCGAACACCGTCATTCAAGCTGACCGACCCGAAGAAACAGAGATAATTAGGGCGAAATTTGTCATTGGCGGAGATGGCGCACATTCTTGGGTCAGGAAACAGCTTGGGTTCAAGATGGAGGGAGAGACCACACAACACGTTTGGGGTGTAGTCGATCTCGTGCCGGAAACTGACTTTCCCGACGTACGCCATCGCACGTTGATCCATTCCGATGCCGGTAGTTGCATGATTATCCCGCGTGAAGGTGACGAAGTTCGACTTTACATCCAGTTGATCGAGGGGCTGGACAACGGAGTTGAAGGAAGGCTTGACCGATCCAAGGTCGGGCCGGAGAAAGTCATGGCAGTGGGTCTATCGTTAGATGACCACGGCAGGGAATGTGCTGACGCGAACGGATAGATTGCAAAGGAAGCCGTCAAGCCTTGGAAGATGGATTTTCCCAACCCCATCTCCTGGTGGACGGTTTACGTCAGTAAGTAGGCACTATTCCAATTTTGAGTCAAAAGCTCACAAAAATTGCAGTTGGACAAATGGTTGCAAATCGATTCTCGGCGCATGAGAGGGTGTTCATCGCTGGTGACGCATGCAAGTACTTTCTTTTCACAGCATATATGCGGCTCATTGTACGGCAGGCCATACGCATTCGCCAAAGGCGGTAAGTGCCATCATGCTCTATCTGGGACGACCGCTTAGGGTGTGCGTAGGGACAAGGAATGAACGCCAGTATGAATGATACGCACAACTTGTGTAAGTGCCCTGTCGTCGTATCTCCCGTGATGCTCATCCTACTCGAGCATGGAAGATCGCCCATGTGCTGAGGGGATGGACTAACATCGATATCTTGAAGACGTATGAATTCGAGCGGAAGAAATTCGCGCACGACCTGATCAACTTCGACAAAAAGCTCGCGTCCATGTTTTCTGAGAAAGCCATCAGCGAAGATAACCTGGATGGTGTGGCCCCGGAAGAGTTCCAAGAGTAAGGAAACCCTGTTAGAAGAACTTAGCAAGTACTGACGGGGAAAAAGTCTCTTGAAATCAATGGGTGGCCTCACCAGCGGCATTGCGATCGAATATGCTCCTTCGCTTATAACGGACAACACCTCACAATCCTTTGCGCCTGGACTGATGATAGGCCAGCGTGTACAGCCGCAGATCGTCATGCGTGTCGCAGATTGCCGCGCATTCGAGATGCAGGACCTTATTGTCAGCGACACCAAGTGGAAGCTCCTCTTCTTCGTTGGCGATCCCAAGGTTTGTCATGCCGTAGAATTGCGAGATGGGAGCTGAAACCCTTTGTAGCAAGAGAAACAGGCGGCGATTGTCAAGCGTCTTGGTGAATACATGGATCGACCAGATTCCTTCATCAGCAAGTTCTCGCCAAAGAATGACAGGCAGGCTGTGTTCACCATGCTGATCGTTTCGTCCACGCCCAAAGATGAAGCGGATTACACCGATATTCACTCGGGCTTGCTGACGCACTGGTCTAAGTGAGTGGAGTTCGACGCGATCAAATACGCCTCAGCCTGATATGTCTGCAGAGCATTCACAGATGACATCTCCGTCGACAGGAAGAGCGGGGGCCGGGCGTATGAGACGTATGGCGTGGGAAAGACCACTGGCGCGTTCGCTGCTGTTCGTCCGGACGGATATGTGGCATATATCAGCAGCCTCGAAGGGGTTGTGGACGGCACCGTCGACAAATACTTGAGCCGCTTCATGATAGAGCAACCGTGATCTCCCTGTCCAGGATTGTCTTCTTCCTCCAATGGGTGGATAGGAAAAGCGCTTTTAGGTCGAAAGAAATATGTAATGGTCTGGAAATTAGATTCAGTATGGCTACAGCTCGTCACGTGGACGCTGAGATGGTGTTGCTAAGATCTCAAAGAAAGGTGTTAAGGAATCGAAATTCAACGTTCCTGTAGCATCATCTCAGAGCCGGCAGACACGGAGATCGTGGTGCACTGACCGTCATACACAGTTCGCTCTCCATCCTTCCATGTCACGACCTTGGTCTTGTCCGTCCCAAGGTCAAGGGCCTCCCCTATTGATTGGTCTTCATCCTTAGCGATGGCGAAGTTAATGCGCTTGTGGAAGTTTGCCCCGAGGACGCGCCACAGTATCGGCATCTGCTTCTTGTCTGTGAGCAGTAATGCCTTCGGCTGCTTCACCTCTTCCTGTTCAGTTGGTCTGTCAATCAAACGGTAATAATGTATGGCAAAGCAGCATACATCATCAATCCACTCATTGACAGCATGCATCCCCCTCAGCACTTTGACCCGATTCGGCACCTCACTCTTAGCCCAATCGATAATGGGGCCCGCTGTCCTTTCCTGCTGGTAATCATGCGCGACGCCCTTCAGCCCCCGCGGGAAGGACTTGAGAGTGGGAAACCCCTTGATACCCTGGGAACCGCACAGAGGTTTGTTCTCCTCTGCATCGCAGTCGACGGCGTAGAAGGGGATGAGAGGAGAGAGGGATCGGGCTGCCCCTTCATACTCTGGCGACATCTTTTGGCAATGCTGAACGTCATGTCAGATATTGAATACCACAGAAAACGGGGAACGCACACCACACCATGGCGCTACAAACGCGACAATGCTCGTTTTCTATGAACATCGTTAGCAAAAGCTGGACGACAATGCCAAGATGGGACGCGCCTCTTCAGAAAGAACCCGATGAAAGTCGGAGCTGCGCAGCATCTGGACCGGGCTCTTGGAGTTAAACAGCGCCCCAAACGTAAGTTCCGCACAGGCAAGAAGGACCGTAGTGAGTGCAATTGTTGTGCGCATTGTGAAGTGACCGAGAGGCAAGCTGGGGATATAGAGGTGTGTGCGGAAGGTAACGTGCAGAGGGCAGCTTACCAGAACGCTTTCAGGGCCACGTCGACGTGTCGACATAACCGCGATCGGGCCGACGCGCTTCAGCCGGCACGATCACCTTAATTGTCCGTCTGGAATGTCTCATTTCTCATGAACGATACATGACATACATGTAAACTACATATCAGGAGTCCGAATGCTCATCAATTTCCCCCTTCCGTGAAGCATCTAACTGTTAGCAGTAGTTGCAAACCCGACCCGCCTGTTAGTCGTATCATATACGCTATAGAAGCGCTCCAGGAAGAAATAGCCATTAATGAAGTCCAAGCCCTGGCCGGACTCCGATCCTAGATCCGAGACAATCGAATAGTACGCATTGCGCGTCCCGCCGAACTGCTCATTCAAGCTCTGATCGAGCAGCTGATCGGTGCCGGTGAACTTGAAGGTCGTTCCGCCGATGTTGAACGCTAGGGGCTGGAGGGTCGCTACCTGATTGGCGGGGACCTCAAGCAGGCCTGAGTTCTGGTCTACCTTTGATCCGGGGATAGCCTGCATGTATGCCTGGAAGGCGTCGCTAGCGATGAGCACGAGCGTCGTGCCAGTGTCGACGATGCCTGCGGAGCTCAGGATCTGCTGCCCGCCGTAGGAGATAGTCTGGTCGATACCCCAGTAGTTGCTGGCGGGGGAAGTGCTCGTGATCGGCGTGTAGGTGACATCGCTCGTGATGCGGCTCTGGTCGATTCCGCCGAAGGTGAGTTCGCCGTTGGGGGTGCCAGAATGCGTGGTCGGCGCGTAGTAGATCCCGATCATCTCGGTTTGGATGGTACCCTGCTGGTACAAGTTGTCCGTCACGGTGGGCACTGGCTGTCCGGAGGAGACGGTGCTATCTGTCAGGTCAACAGGGCCGATACCGATGATGCCGTCGACACCTTGGAAGCCTAGGGAAGCTCATCAGCGACTGAGGTGAATGAGATACGTGTGAAATCTCACCCTCATCAGTGGAGGCGACCCCAATGGACTGGTTGTTGATGACGAGTCCGCCGCCCAAGTCGACTTGGTCGGTATACTCCTCGCCAGAGAACTGGCCCGAGCCGTAGGAAACACTAACCGTCGAGCCCGTATCGTTCGAGGTGGAGGTAGGATTGTACGCCGTAGCCGCACCACACCAGGTGTTGCTGCTCCCTGTATCGATGAGCAGGCTGTAGGTCGTAGGCGGGTTGCCGATGTTGACCGCCATAGTGTACGTCTGGAGGATATTGGTCGCGCTCACGCTAGTACCGTCGCTCGGCATAGCAGCCGCCTCCAGCAGTCCCCCGATGCGAGAGAGTGTGCTGGGGGCTTTGCCGTACCGACCTGCGACGAACTCGGACGCACGGATGCGGTCGTTGTGTGCCAGGCCGATGGCGAGCTTTGGCTCACGCAGCTTCCGCATGGGGAGCTTGAGTGGGGCGCCCGTACCGGCAGCAGGTGCCTTGGTATGAATGGCGGCGACGTGCTTCTGCGTGTGGGACATGTTTGCTTTCGAATGCTAGAGATAGATCTGAGGTTGTGGAAGAGGGAGAGAGGCGAGTGGGTTTGTGCATGAACCTGTGACGTCTGGACGCGTCTTATATCCCCTCGAGGATCCATGTGTTAACCATCATGTAGAAAGGAGCAGAGGATAGAAGACAGTTGAGAGGAGAGGGGCCAGAGCCAGGTAATGAGGGGCTCCGACCGTCCATGGTCGCGAATAGGGATACGCACAGGAGACGAGCAGGAAGCACCATTATGCCCGGAGATAACGCATAATGTTGTCGTCCCTGACGATCAAGTGCGCAAGCATGCGTCATACGGGGTTTACACATGACAGTCCAGAAGTCTAAGTCATGGTGCGGGGCACGCAGACAAGTACGTAGTGGAGATGGAGTCGTGGTTGGGGATTGCGAAGGCGACCGGCGGGACGACGGCAGGCGAGCAACTTCAACATCCTGTGCTGCATTTTCCGGCGGATATATCATTAGGCAATTGCAAGCACACTGCAGTACTCCTGCGGAGTGACCAGCTAGGAGAAGGAGAAGCTGGAGCCATGTGCACGGGAGGGAGATAAGGTCGTCTGCTCCTTTTTTGGCGCGGTTGCAGCGGCATTCAGTCCGGTCTGGTGCGAGAACAAGTAATTCCGGCGGTTTGGCAGATACGACAGACGATCAGCTGTAAAGTGAACTCTCCGTGGGCTAGAAGCTGCGTCTCGCAAGCTGATAATGAGAATTCTCAAGTGCATGAGCAGAAAGGAGAAGAGAGTAATAACGCGCTCCGAGTCGATGACGTGTCGGGTGCAAGTCAATTTAACCGCAAGGTCCTTTCGCGCTCAAGTCTATTCCTGGGACCTTGGGACCAGGTCTTACAGGCAAAAATTACATCGTTTTGGTCCCGTCGTGCTGTGCAGAAGCACATCACGTGACTGTTACTGCCAGTTCATCTTGAACTGAATGCAGGGTGGGAGGGGGGTGGGTGTGGGAACTGCTAGAAAAACCACGGATTTGATCAAAATTAAATGCTGAGGGCCCTTGTCCAGCAACAACCACATCTGGTGGCCTTTCGCAGACAGCTGGGACCCCTAACACCATGGCTGTCCATGAACATCCACCATATGAATTTGATGTTAGCTCAGGGACCACTGGGTCCTAATTGGTGTTTGGCCTACAACCATGTGACATTGGAATCAATTCATAGGGCCTTAGGATCCTAAAACCATGATGCATCCACAGAACCAAAGGTCCCTTCTCTCTCTCTCTCCATCCTCCACCATCTCCTCACTGGTGAGTACATGCAGGTGAGTCCCCTAACCTCACTACTTATTTACTAACTTGTCTTTAGATAATATCGACATTACTTGGCCTCCTCCCCTCCCTCCCAATAGAAGATGGTGTGGGGAGGGGGGTTTATCCCAAACACTGCATGCATGGCTTGATCATGCTGCAGTGTTTTTGTCTCATGCACACACACAGCTTGACCATGCATGCGGCCTGTGCGGGGTGAGTCTGCATGGCAAGGCCATACACCTATCCCTGTCCAGGCACAACATATTTGGAGGGAACTTCATGTACAGCTTGACCATGTACCATGTCCCTTTCAAATATGGACCACTTTTGAGGGTCAATGCATGGCAACGTGTACTCTACACCTCCCAATGAGGCATCAGGAGAAGGTCCACTGGAAGGGGAGTCAACAGAGGTGGCCCATACTTTGTAGCAGGTATCACTAGATAAATCAAGTCTAATTGAATCCTTGACTCTGAAGGTAGAGCCACTCAAATGCCAGTCTGAAGGTCCTGTGTGGGCTCTGAGGCTGGACACAGCAATCCAAAGGGAGTCCAAATGAGAGAGAGAGTAAGGAATGGCTGAATTAGGTGAATGAGAGGTATTTGAAGGTTGAAGGGGTCAAATTGAGGCTCAGATCTGTCTTAGAGAGAGAGCAAGACTAAAGAGTGACTGTAGAGTATAGCAGTAGTTATTAGGGTAAGCTAGAGAAACACCCATCTTGAATGAGTGAAGTAGTGGGTAAGTGAGAGAGGAGTCCAAGAGCCCTATCTGAAGTACCTGAGTCCACCTATATACATTTGGAGCAGTTTGGACCTTTGGACTACTACTAATCTATGTGTAATCTACATTACCTAATGCTATGTCTAGGGTCCACTTCTGGCTTTCAATAGTCCGGTCCGGCTGAGTTCAAGATGCCATTTGAAGAGGCATTCAAATGTTGGATTTGAGCTCAAAACTTGGATGTGCAGCACAAAGGCCATGCATCTGATCTTTCAAAGTGGTATGAATGGCTCAGTGGGGTCTTTGTGCGCCCTGTCAAGCTATGGACTTCATGGAGTGCACAGCTAGACCATGCACCCATTCCCCTGGATTCAACACACTGTATGGGAAGAGGTAGGGGAATGGGGTTGTGGGAGTGAATGCTCAGCTGGGCCATGCATCCTCCTGTCCATGCTGATTGATTTCCATTAGGTGGGTAGTGTATAGATGGCTGTGAGCTGCATATGAGTTTGGGATGGTAAGATATGGGCACCATCAAAGACCTGATAGGTAAGGTTCCTGATGTAGATAATTACCATGTTATACACAGTAATAAAAAATTATGCCTTCTTCTCATTGAAAAAAAAAACAGTTCACATGTACTCCACACTTCACAGGTTCCAGTTCTGACAATCACTTTGACATAGAAACTATTACATCATACAGTTATCAATACCCCCAAGCAATAGACCAACTATCTATCCTCTAACTTGACTTCCTTCTTCAGCCCAGGAAATGTATGCTGCATGACTCACACCCAGTTTGCATAGGGTCTGTATGCATAGATTGACTACACCCTGATTGGATTGGAATGTGGGTTTCCTCTGGATACTGCTTACATAGACTAGATCCCAATGCCTTGGCATCCATCCAGCACACTCCAAGTCAATGATGCCCAGCAAGTTGCCCAGCCCATCAACCAAAATATTATGTGGGGTGAGATTGCCATGTGCAAATGCTGAGAAGTGATGTAAACAGATGCTTCCCTGTGCTGCAGGCCAGCAGGCACCCTCATGCACCCCCATGCATCCCCATGCATCCCCACACACCCCCAGACACCCCTGCACACCCCCATGCACCTCTATGCACCTGTGCACAAGTGCCTCCAGTGGTGACCCAGTGAGACCCTGACCTTGCCTCCTTTTAGGTCTTGCTTGGCCCATTTTTGCCCTTTGCATCTCACCTGCCAGTGCCTCTGGACCAGTCCACCACACTCCTCCATGTATTTATACACCCTGTCTTGTGTCTGACCATGCATCATGATGAAATTGAGATAGCTCTGAGCCATGCCATGCAGCTCTTCAAGGAGATGAGCTCTTGAGGCAATGCTATGCCCCAAAGGGAGCTGTGCAAGAGAGCTGAGCAGCTTTTTGTAAAAGGAGTGTGAGAGCCCCATGAAGAGGAAATCACAAGAGAAGGGACTCTTTCCAATGCACTATTCCAGATATTGCTGGGCAATGGAGATATTTATGAAGGAGATGTTGACATTGTGGACATCAACAATGATCATGCTGGACCTCAGGACTGCCACCACACATGCCCCATGAAGAGGGCCAGAGATGTGCCAGAGGAGGAGGAAAGTGGGATGACTACCCCCACTAGTGGCAGATGGGACAGGAGTAAAGGGAAGGACCAGAGTGGGGATGGGCACCATGGCCAGCATCAGCCAGACAGACACCTGTTGGCCAAGAAGGCTTGTCAAGATAATGTGCCTCCTGCAGCTGCAGAGACAGACAAAGGCAATAGGACCAGTGTGTTGGTTTTGGACTTTCATCTTGACCATATGCTCATGCTCCATCTTTGGTATTCTCAGGTGCACAAGGGGAAGAAAGAAAGGCAGGAGATCCAGATGAAAATGGTCACAATGATGGAGCAAATGGTTGTGCAGGTGCACCAGATGTTTTTGTTGCAATGTCCCATCATGAGAACTTACCCAGCATCCTAGAGTCTATGGTAACGGAAATGGGAATAGGATGAGACAGGGGGAGGGTGCCTCATTCTGCATGGCATGCAGTGCTAGCCATTGATGGCAACAGCATAGCCCATACAGCAAGTTCACTGCCTCCAGTGATGACTTTGGGTCATTAGCCCACATCTCTCTTCATCATGCTCAAGTGCAGTGCAAGGCTGCAGGATGCCTTAGCAGTCTCTATTCCAGCATACAATGATGCCCAGCAGCTACTCCTCAACCTTCCGCAAACTGCACCTGCCCAGCTTATGTTTGAACAATGCCCTTGGCTAGTGTGTTTCCCTGCGGCCAACCTTGATGCTCTGAAGGAGGAGGACATCAAGACCTTTGTTTCCTCAGCCATGAATGATTGTGGTGAATCCACCAAATAGCAATTGAGGCCATTTCACCTCCTCTGGCACCCCAACAAGTTTGTCAAATACCAGCCCCATTTCTTGCTGAAACAGCTTGACAGTGTTAAGGAGGGTGTTGTCAGGGCACACCATCTAGCAAGCTCAAGATCTTGTATTGAGGGTGAAGCTCCAATCTTGGTGTAGCCCTGATGCCTAAACAACCCAATATTGAGCATACCAGAGCTCAGTTTGGGTTATTGTGACACCAGGTGTAGTGAAGGGGAATAGCAAGGGGATGGTCGATATCATCAGAGCATGTCAATATCCAGGAGCACTAAGCATCTTGCATGCTATTGAGTGTCTCATGTATTCTTGAACAATATCATAGAGTCCTTGGCCATGATGGGAAAGGGGAGTAGGATTGAGACAGAATCAAGGGCATTGGTAATCCATCTATATGACCACTGGCCATAGACTGGATCTGTGAGCTGTTGACTTGCCATTGAGAAGGGGTTTTGTGAAGTGAAGAGGGGTGCAAGACTCTTGAATCAAGATATCATGAGGTGTCAAGAGACAGCTGCCAATATTGTCATGACTCTCAGAGCATCAGTTTGGGGAGTTGTGGACATCAGTGGGGGTCAACACCAACTGACAGGGAATGCTGACTAGGCTTCGTCCTATTGCACATATTGGCTGTCCATATAGCAGAGTTCCAAGCATTGAGAAAGGCAGCACATAGTGAGCAAGAATGCAATACTGAGGGGCTTGTCCATATCAAGGGGAATTGGCTGTTCAGCTGGGCCAAAGGTCCAATATCATCCCAACATAGGGCTATTGACCAGAGCTCAAGTTGTCCAAGAGGAGGACTTGGCATATCAGTTGAGCAATCAGCTGCTCAGAGAGGTACAACAAGTAAATCAAGGTAATCATGAGTGGAGGATGCTCTCTCAATGTTGATATTGAAAAGAGGGTCACACTATCAAAGCACACTCAGCTTCTCAAGGGAGATCAGTCATAAGACCAAAATATTGACTAGACAGTGGAATTCCTGAGAGATCAAATCTAAGGAGTACATCACAATAATGGGCAACTCTATCTATGAAAGGGTCAGAAGCAGTTTGAGATTGTGGCTGATAATCTGTACAGGAGAGGTTACCTCAGGGCAAGCCTGTGTGGACTTGATGCCAATATGGCAATACCATCTTGATATTACCAATGAGCCAATATTGTGAGAACTTGCTTCTTGATGCTTTCTTGGTCTTTGATATTGCCAAACCCTGATATCATGACTTCTCCAAGTTCCTGAGCAATCCTGATAAGTGGTCCCTGACACAAGATCACATGTGATACTATGGGAAGGTGGTTGAGATAGGAGTGCACCCTGGTATGGTTGTCAATCAATATTTGCAATACTCTTTGATATCATAATGAGCCTTGAGCAACCATATGTTATACCCAATCTTGTCTGCTATCCTTAAGATGCTTGTCCTTAGCATTGAGATGCTTGTCGATAGCATCAATATCACTTTGATCCAGACTGAAATGAGGTGACTCCTGACAGGTGTGAACTGCAATCCTCAAGTTCTCAATGAGCTCAAGAACATGTGACTGTCTGTCACAAGGAAAGAAGGGTCTTATATATCCTAGGTACTTGGTGATCTGTACCATAGATAGTAACTTGGCTCTTTTGAGGACTCCCCATGAGTGAGCTGTCTTGCTGTAATGTGGTGCAGTACAATGGTGTATCAACAGTATGGTGTTATATTGTGGAAAACAACAAATAGTGAGGGTTCTTGAGAGATGGGGAAGTAATGAGGGGAGTTCAGCTCTCCTCTCTCTCCAGGGGGCTACTACACATATAATATAGACAAATTGGAAGTGGAGGCAATGGAAAATAGAAGTTGCTGTGGAAGAAAGGTGAAACCAATTAGGATGAGACAAACCCCCTATATTGGTCTGGCAGTATCCAGATACCACACATAGTCCCATACTTGTCATACATTGTGACAAATGTATCAAATACTGATGGTACTAACCATCTACAATACAACTGTGGGGAACTTCAGACAGTGACTGTCCTCAGTTACCATTGGCATTGTAGAACAGGTGTTGCACAGTGTTTGCTGTTGGGATACTGCTGCCATGCTGTAAACACTGATCATGCAGGAATTCCATCTTATAGTCCATGGTAAAACATCAAAGTCAGTGGTTGTTGGGGATTGGTGGTTGTGTGGTGGTTTTGGACCTTAGCTAGTGTGAAACAGCAGTGGTGTTGTCATTTCCTTGCATCACTGCATGGTGTCATTGCATGGTGTCTTGCTTGCAGGCCATTACCTTCTGTGGGGAACTTCTGTTGAAAGGCCATCCTGGCCTTACCACAGGATGAACATGGGCCCTGTCATTACAGGGATGAGGTAATGCACTGGTGTTGTGGGCCTTGGGCACTGTGGTTGTGATGCATTTTTCTTCCAGAACCATGTGAGGGCACAGTGGCTGTGTTGATGTGCCATCATCTAAAAAGCATTGCAGAGGCACTTGTGATCTTCCATTCATTTCCCTACCAAGCACAGCCACCAAATCAAGTGGTGTTGACTGCATGCACCTTTGTGCACCTGTGCACACCTCCCCTCCAGCCTCCTATCACTTGCCCTCCACTCATCATACTTACAACAGGTGTTACAACTTTTAGTCCTCCTTCCCAAATTCAAAGATTCCTGCTGGACATGTGCTCCCCTCATCCAACTCAAAGGCAGATGTAAGCTATGGATAATCCAAGTGACACTGGTTTGTGCACCTCCCCTGATCTTTGGTCAATGAAGGGTGCATCCTTTGAGTTACTGCTTGACTCTGAATGCAAGCTCTAACAAAACTATCAAAGATCAAGTCATCATGGCATTGGTCATCATTGATCATGGAACATACACAGATATGACTCTGTTGCAAAACATACCACAATGTTGGGACCCAACCCACCAAGTCACCATGCCACACAATGCTCCTATTGCATCTTTCTTTTGCTGGCTGGTGGAGCTTTATCCCTGACTGGAAAGTGGAGCCCCTCTAGCATTCTTGAAAGAAGAAACATGGCAAGGCATGCTTGTCAATTGTGGCACAAGGCTTAGCTGCAACAAACTTGGTTGTGTCACACTAGAAAAACTGTACCAGTATGTTGGCAACATCATGGGGGTCCTCTCCTGTGTGCCTCACACTCTCAGATGCTTCTGCCAATCTCTTGACCTCTCTCACACAAGCACTGCCCAGCTGTTGAGGGACCTGGCCAAGAAGTCTGATGCCCTCTTCAATATAAGCTTGGACTGGACTTACACTTTCTTGGTTGCCAATATTCATATTGAGACTTCATATGGCCATGTCAAGGGCTCTCCATTGCCAGGAGTGCTCAATGACCAGCCTATCACTAGCAGAACTTGCACTTCTCCGACCAGAGAGGCTGAAGAGATTGACACCAATGAAATCAGCCTTATGCAAGCCCCACCTCAGAGGGACTGTGACATTTTCTATGGGGAAATGGGGGGTGACAGAGATGGCCAGGGTATTTGCTATTGAGAAGATCCTGACAAGGGGACAATGAAGCAGATGAAGGAGGAAGAGATGGAGAGGCAGTGGAAGCAAGCACAAGTGACATTGAGGAGGGAGATGCAAAAGGAGAAGAAGATGGAATGTCAGAGCTTGCAAGCACTGGTGCACATTTCCCCAAGCAGTGACACCTGAAAGAGACAAACATCTGGGTTGCCAGCACATCCCAAGATTTCCAGGTGGATCTTGAAGAGATGCAATTGCCCATGTGGGTCCCATCTTTTGGCATGCTGGATGTAATGCAAGGCTTCACACCCTTGCCTCTGGTCCTTCACAGCCAAGAGCCAGAAGAAACTCTGCCACAGGTCCTTGGGAAAAGAGGCCAACCCCAGATTGAATTGGTTCCTACCACTTTTGCCCAATCTGACCCTGCAGAGGAGGCACTCCTCTCCCATCTCAAGTCTCACCAGAATGCTGGGATACAGGATCTCCACCTGGGCTCTGGTTGTCAGAAGGGACTTGCCTCAATGTGCAGCCGGTAGCTCAGCTCCTGGTTGTTCCAGCAGGCTCAAGTGTTGGTGCTTGGGAGAGATGTCTGTGCCCACATGTTAGCCAAACTTGTTGGTAAGGGGAGCATTGCAGAAGCAACCCTCATGAACAATTATGTTGCCTATGCCAATCTGCAGAAGATTTGGCTCAAGCACAAAGGTGATTATCAAGGTTGCTATGTTGTCCTGAAGCAGTCAATGGACTAGAGCACCACAGAGAAGCTCAAGAAATTTGGAGGACTCACTGATGGTGGAGATTGTGAGAAATGGTGGACTGCAGAAGCTCAAGCTGGATAAGGGTATGACACTCAGTTAGCTTCACAAGGACATTGCATGATGTTTTGAACTCAGCAATCTTGAAAGTGTCCAGCATTATCTAGAAGGACTTGCTCAAGGGGTCAAGGTATTGGAGAAGGCCTTGCTCGCTACCAGCCCCCCCTTGATTCCAAGAGACAAGGAACCAATCTTGCATGCCATCTGTGCTGCACATTCAAGTTTCAAGCTCAAATCTGACATTTGAATGCCTCTTCGAATGGCATCTCAAACTCAGCTGGACCAGACTATTGGAAGCCAGAAGTGGACCCTAGACATAGCATTAGGTAATGTAGATTACACATAGATTAGTAGTAGTCCAAAGGTCTGAACCACTCTGAACATATATAGGTGGACTTAGATACTTCAGATAGGGATCTTGACTTGGACTCCTCTCTTACTTACTGTCAACTGCACCTGTTCAAAACGGGTATCTCTCTAACTTACAACTAATACTACTGCTTTACTTTAAAGTCACTCCTTGCTCTAGCTCCCTCTTAGACTGATCTGAGCCTCAATTTGACTGCTCAACCTTTGGAAGCCACCCCCATTCACCTCATATGGCTCATTCCCCTTCCATTCCTTGTTTGGACCCCCTTCAGACTGCTGCAACAGGCCTCAGAACTCTCACAAGACTCTTCAGATTTGCATTTGAGTGGCTCTACTGTAGGAGGCTATGATTTGATTAGGTCAGATTCTGTCTGCTACTACCTACTATGATGTACAGGTCACCACTGTCATCTCCCCCTCCAGCAGACCTTCTCCTGATGCCTCATTGGGAGGTGTAGAGTACATTTGGTGACTGACATAGGATTTTTTGAATAAATTCTGGTTGGGGAGAAAACTTGGGGCATTCAGTTATGGATCAAGTGGTCTGCCTAAGTGACCATCAAACTGACCACCCAAAGCAGGGCACAGTTCCGAAACCAGAAACCAAAACCTCAGCCCTCAGAGTCTACCCCTGCCCATTCTAAAGATCTGCCTCCATCAGAAAGCTAATCCAACTTGTCCACTGACCCAAGACAGATGCCATATATGACTATGGAATTGATCTGGGAAGAAGTCAAACCAACAAGCCTACCCTCAGATATCAAACACGCACTTGAAAACCTCACAATCACCATGCCAGATCCAGTGATGCCACTTTGAATGAGCAAGCATGCTCCAATGCTGCTCTCTGCTTGGCCAGAACATGTCATCAGATTTCTCAACAATGTGGAACAACTGTGCAAAAGTTGCAAGGTTCTGCCAGAGCAATGGGTAAAATATTGCCTCATATATGTCAACATGGAAGTCTTTCAGGTATGGGACATGGCAGAAGAAAGTCATGCAGCAAGTCCAAAGTATGACAAGTTCCGAAAGCAGATTCTAGCTTTCTATCCAGGAGCTACAGATTCGAGCCGGCTATATTTGAGACTCAACCTGGAAAAACTTGTTTTGAAGAGTGCAGCCCTTCCCATGGACAGCAGGGCTCAGTTCAGAGAATACCAATGGCAGTTTTTGAGAGTATCCCAGTGGCTGGTTTGGAAGGAATACCTTTCAAAGACTGAGCAACAACAGATGTTCATGCAAGGATTCCATTACAAATTTCAGGAAAACTTTGATCAAGGCTTCTCTCAAAATACCCCGATTCAGTGCCCAATGATCCTTGGCCCTTGGACAACACAGTTACGATGGCCATGCTCCTACTGGTGAACACCCTGGCAAGTGGAGAGATTATTTCTCTCAATCCTGGAATGGCAGCCATCTTGGTCAAATCGGAAAGGGAAGTGGCTTTAGCTTGAATCAAGAATTTGATTCCAAACATCAAGGTGGAAGTGAACCTGAACATACAGGAATGCATGCTAGAGGTACTTACCCAGCTCAAGGAAAAGTTCAAAACAATGGCTACCAGAGCAACTTATAATACAAACCATTCAAACAACTGGTGTCAGAGCTCAAATCAATGGCAAGGCAGAAATCAAGCTTTGAACAATGATGGGAACAGTCAGAATGGATGCCTATGGTGTGGAGTGCTGGATCACTTCATGAGGGAGTGTTCTCCTCTTGAGGAGAGCCTTCAAACCAGTATGTTATTCAGAACTCCCAGAACAAGATAACACTTCCGGATGGAGTGCCGATTCCTTCATGGCCTCCTGGGGCACTGAGAGACCATGTTTGTGCATGGTATGCCAGAAATGCTGATCCAACCCAAAAGGTGTCCAAAATAATGGTCCAATGGGTGGTGTGCAAAAACTCACAAGGGAAAGAGGGGAGAGATGGGGAAAAATTGGTAGAAATGCCAGAGTCAGCCTGAAGCTGAGCTGTCAGAAATTGGTTGGTAAATCAGAGCTCAGTGTCTGTCTAGTCAAGTGTCACAATAAGTCAAGTCAAGTACACTGAGTCAAGTCAAATCTGCCTATCCAGCAAGGGGATAATTGGATCCATATAATGCTATTGGAAAAGGGGCAGAATAAGCTAGATACAGGAGTTTCTGGAAACTACTTATACTAGCTACTAAAAACCATACTCTATACTAATCTGGTCTCTGGATACCTCTCCTAGGCAGGCATTGGCATGCTGAATATCCGTGTGGGTCAATCCCATTGCAGAGGAAACCTGCTGTCATCATCCAGGTGGTCCTGTTGCCTGGGGAATCCTAGTAGTTGCCATACCAAATATCCAGGGGGGGTTGAGACTCATTGCCAGGGTGCATTGTCCATGTAGTGAGGTCCTGTAGTGCTTTGCAATGGTCTCTAAGGCCTGAAAATAGCCATGGGAATACCTGCCTGACACACCCTGCCAGAGGTGGGGTTGTTCAGTGGAGCACCTACCCTATTCCTGGGACCTTGGGACCAGGTCTTACAGGCAAAAATTACATCATTTTGGTCCTGTTGTGCTGTGCAGAAGCACATCATGTGACTGTTACTGCCAGTTCATCTTGAACTGAATGCAGGGTGGGAGGGGGGGGGGGGGGTGGCAGGAACTGCACAGAACAGTGGACTATACAATGCTGATACTGTACATTACAAGAATACAAGTAGTA
Organism: Dacryopinax primogenitus; assembly: GCF_000292625.1. NCBI lineage: Eukaryota > Fungi > Basidiomycota > Dacrymycetes > Dacrymycetales > Dacrymycetaceae > Dacryopinax > Dacryopinax primogenitus. The sequence continues at coordinate 854,083 of NW_024467202.1, forward strand.
TCATCATGTGCCCAAGGTCCCAGGTCTGCACGGAGCGCCTACCCTATTTTTAACACATGCCGCGGGCGGGACCAAAGTACCAACATAAGCAGAGTGGCAACGGACTGAATATAAGTGAAATTAAAGTTGATCCACTCACGGTACATGTTCTCGCTGAAGGAGAAACAGGAAACAAGGGAACGGGAGCCGCTGATCGGATCATCAAATGTCTCAGCACCATCACCATCACTGAATCACCAAATCGATTACAGAAGCTGATCCAGATCGGAGTGCCGGATTGGAGTATGCTTCGATCAGGGATTCATTGCCCTTTACACACATACGTGTGTACACGTGGATAATGAATGGTATACAGATCGCAATAAAAAAGAATACAACAATATGGGGTTTGTCTCTCGTCCATAACAAGAATTATCATTTACCAGGCGGTGAAGGGAAAGGTTCAGGCCAACTTCAACATCCCTCCTAAGCCCATCTCAGGGGACTTCAGGAGCTTGGCACTCCGTGGGAGTGCATGTCCGGCATCTGAATCGCAGATCAACAATGATTAACCCCCTCCCATAAACTAAGAACGTACCACCGCGTCCCCCTCCTCGACTACAGGTTCCAGCACCGTGCCCCTATACTTTTTGACCTCTTTCGCGGACGTTTTAGCAGAGGCACCGTGACGGAAGGGACGGTGAGGATACAAGACGCGCAGGTTTTGGGATGTGCGCAGGGCGGTTCGCATGTTGAGTTCGGTGTGGGGATGTCGGAAAGGCGAGGGCTCATATAGCTCCGATCATGGTGGACGAGACGATGATGTCATTGATGAGCACGCACGTGGTTCATAGCGCCGGACGTCCCTGAGCCGAAGAAATGTGCGGCGTCTCCGGCTACTTCGTTCATTTCTGCACTCAAGGGTTATGACAACTCGAATATCAATAGGACTTACTCTACATGCATGTAGGCGACATATGCTAGCAGGGCGGCATATCTCGATCACCCAAAAAGCTGTGGCGCTCTTGTCCTTGCCCCCTTTGGCCCTGGTGCGCCGACCTTACTGGCCGCGAGCTGTCCGACAACCAGGACTCGCCCACCTGCATACATCTCACACTCTCCGATATCTCCCTCCACCACCGAAAACACCCCCAGAAGAGAAGCCCTCCTCCGACGTATCCTCGCCTACCTCCCCCGCTGATCCGCCCACACAACACGAAAACATCTACACGCTCCCCAACCTTCTCACCACTTCCCGCATACTCGCCTGTCCCGTCCTAGGCTACGCGATCTTGCAAGGCTCTTGGCCCCTTGCCACCGGCCTCTTACTTTATGCGAGCGTTACAGACTGGCTAGACGGCTGGATAGCAAGGAAATGGGAGATGAAGAGTGTGCTGGGGACCATATTGGACCCTGCGGCGGACAAGGCGCTCATGACTACCTTAACTGTGACGCTAGCAATGAAGGGTCTTCTTCCAGGTACGTCTCTCCGCTCATGCTCGTCAAAGCAGAACTGACAAGTCGACAGTTCCACTCGCCGTAATCATCATAGGCCGTGATGTCTTCCTGGGCATATCAGCCTTCTGGTGGAGATACACCTCTCTTCCCCCACCTGTGCGTTCACTGCGGCTCATCCTGTCCTTTTCTGAGACGGTTCTCATATTTCGTAGAAAATTTTCACCAGATACTGGGACTTCTCTATCCCTTCTGCCGAAGTGCAACCTACGGAGATCAGCAAGGTCTTCCCTTTCTCCTACACTCTCTCAAGTGCTGACAGGAATACTGTAGATGAACACTGCCCTCCAGCTATTGCTTATGGGCGTGACGACCATCAGTCCCTTGATATCCTATGACCTGTCAGCGCCATTACGTGTATTACAGTACGTCCGCCCCTCTCTCCGTACGGAACAGGCTGACGTGGAATGCGCAGGTGGATCGTAGCAGGGACAACTATCTGGAGCGGTCTGGGATATCTGTTTAATAACCAGAGCGTGCGGTTGGTAGCGAAGCTCCCGAAGAAACCATGATGGTTGTAAGGAGCATGCTTATTCCACATACTAGTATCGCGTCACATTAACTCTAATCGAACATTGGGACTTGTTGCAGAATATGGTACATGTGCACGACAGGAAAGGATACAAGGATAGGACGGTACAGAGAGAGACTACGCCGCTGCGGAGCGTCGACGGCGCGCATCTTCGAGGGCCGCATACATCTTGGGACGATGAGCTTTCTGGCTCCGCCATTGGCTGCTCGCACGTCTGTTTTCCGCGTGAGCAGGTTGTGCATGAGTTTTAGTAGCGCAACCTACTGGATTCTTGACAAGAAGACGACCGCTTGAACTGCACTGCGCAGGCTGATTGGGTGCTCTATACGATGCACACCTGCGATAAGCGTTGGGACCTTCGATAACCTGTTCACGGCATTAGCGACGTCGTGGTGCAAGCATGACAGCGACATACGGAAGTTTGGCTGTCTGCACGAGGATGCTTTGTAGGTAGCGTTTCTGATAGCTAAGGTCCAGACGGAAGACACACTCTCGCTTGTACATGTCCTTTACATACTGTACCTGGACAAGCAATCCCTTACACTCTTTCTTGTGCTGCGCACGGAGCTGCTCCAGCTCTTCGGAATCTCTGTCTGGCGTGTCAGCGGATAATCACCGTTGATATGCATCGACTCACGTTGCACACACATGTTCTGCCAGAGCTCCTTCCCATCGCCGAGCTTGCGCTTGCGCTGCATCGAGCTGTTCTTTCACGAGTCGGACCTCAGTCGCAGACCGCTGTTTCTGGCGTTCGCTCTGGGCTTTCTCCTCGGACCGCTTGATCTCCAGCCGATCCTTCTCCCCTTGGAGGTCTGACAAATTCTTTCCAAAGAGATCCGCTTCCTTACGCAGTCGACGAAGGTCTGCTTCTAAATCCTGGATCAGACGCTGGACTTCACGACGGTCGTCGTGTAGGTGTGCCCTCTGTTGTTCTGCGGACTGGAGTTCTTCAGCCATGGCCGCTAGTTCCAGTCGATAGCGTTCGGTGAGCGCCTCCCGATCATCCTTCTCTTGCTGTAGTTGCTCGAGATACTGTGAATCACAATCAGGCGTGCTCGACTCATCAACCATTGGTCCTCACATCCTGGGTATCGCTCAACCTTTTCTGGAGGGTGCTCTGACCAGTAAGCAGAGTGTCGCGTTCCTTGCGGAGATTCCGGATTTGGTCCTCATTCTCCTGGAGCCGTTGCATATTTCCACGATTCTGCTTTTCGGAAGCGCCTTTGGCTAATTGATGATCATTAGTGCGGTACAATCTTGTAGGGAATGGCCTCTACCTTGCAGGGTAGCTTGAAGCTGAGTGTTGGTTCGCTTAGCATCGTCCAGCGCGACCTTGATGTCATCAAGTTCCTGAGACCGGTCTTAGCCGTAGGCCAAGCTGTCTCAGCGCCAGGGGACTTACAGTTTGCCGCTGCTCTAGCTGACGGCTAATCGAAATTCTTTCCCTCTGGGTTCGAATTTGTTCTTGCGTCAACGCATTAATTTCATTGCGATCTGTACGAATCTCGGAGCGAAGGTGAGAAATTGTGGCTCGAGCATCGTCCAGGTCCTGCGATCAATCAGAACGTACTATTTGCATGACTTATTGGGTAAACTTACCGCTTGTAGAGATGCTTGCTCACGTTGCTTTGTGTCTTTGAGGCGCTGGAGCTCTGCGTTGGTTCGTCCCTTCTCCGTGGTGAGGGCATCGAGTTCTCGCTGAGTCCGACGTCGGTCTTCCTCTCGATTAGACTCGGTTTCTCTCCATTGCCCGCGCTGAATAGACATGTTGGCCTTGAGCACTCTCAACTCTTCATTCAGCTGAGCGAGTGCGGCCCGATCAATCGGGGACTCCTGAGTTGCATCCATATCCAATGACATCTCAAGTTGATCGATGCTGTCAGATTTGGTCAGCTGAACGCATTGCTGACAGGAAAGCAAGTGACCTTTGATCCATATCTCCGACGTCCAAGTGCAACAGGTCTGATGCATCGAAGCGTTTCTTGCACTTGACACATTTGAGCCTTACCACACGCTTTTCAAGAACATGTTCACGGCGAATAAATACGTTGAGTTCTCCTTGCAATTGTTGACGCTTATCGATTTCATCATGAAGGCGCTGCAGAACCACGTTGTTGTGGCCGAACGCGTCCTGCAGACCATCGAGTTCATCATCGACCTCTCGCTCCTTCGCTGCTACCTCTTCTCGGAGACGCTGGATTTCTTGCACCAGCGGAGCAACGTGCGCGGCACTGAATGTAGTATTTTTCAACCAAGACAACTGATACTAACGGTTAGCAAGTACCAAGTCGCCAAAACGGAGACTGACATCTTTCAGCGGGCTGCCCGGAGTCGCCGCCATCTTCAAGGCTTGAATTGACCTATGAACAGCGCTTGGAGTAAGGTCCACGGTGGTGTTCTTTCGCGCTGGCGTCTGCAGCTTGTCCACAGGCGACGATAAGGCAAGCGCTTCCTTGAGAAGCGCGTTTTCTGTCTTAAGACTGTCCGCCTCAGCTGTAATCGCATCTACGATAGCGTTCTTAGCTGGAGAGTTTGCAAGCTGAGATCGGAGTCTGCCAATTTCGCGGTCCGCTATGTCGAGCTCATCCTGAAGCGCCGCGAGTTGTGCGTCATGGGCCGGGTCATGAACCATCTCCTCGGCTGTGTCGTTATTACTCGATTTGTCAGGTCGCAGTCGTTGCGCAAATTCGAGCTCTTCTTCCTTGTCCTTCAGAGACGCTTCCAATTCCTGGATGACATCCTGGCAAGAAGTCAATTGTTGCGATAGATGAGTTGCAGCTGCCCGCAAATCATCTAGTTCTGTCTCTTTATTGGCAAGGACAAGACGCAGGTCGGCTATCGTCACTTCTGCTTCATCTAACCGAGGTTGAAGTGATCGCAGGCGCTCCACGGTGGTCGTGAGCCTGTCCACCTCGGTCGAAGCCTTATTGGCCAACGTGTCACTGGATGTAACAGCACGTCGGAGGTCATCGAGCTTCATTTGGGCTTCTTTAGAGCGGGTGGCTGCCTCTTCTCTCTCGGTGTCACGCTCAGCTCGCTCAGCCTCGAGACGAGCTTGGAGGACCTTCACTTGTTCCGACTCGGTGGATGCTTCGTCCGCGACTTTCTCTTTTAGGGACTGAATCTCGCGGTCCCGGGCCTGAATACGATTTTCGAGTTCCTTAACGATGGAATCGATACCTTCTTCAGCAAGTCTGACTTCCTCATCATGCTTTGCCTGAGCAGCGGTCCTCTCGTCTGTCTCTTGCTTAGCAATGTCTTGCCAGTGACAGCCGTCATCTCTGGCTTGTTCTAGGTCTCGCATGAGAACTTTGAGTTTCGATTCGGCCTCTGCCTCCTTTCGAGCTGCACTCAGCTTGAGTTCGTTGACGGCATCTTCAAATTTTTCGCGTTCAGTGTTGGCCTCATCAAGTTCCTCTCGTAAGCTGGCGACTACATAATGCCACTCTTCAGCCTGGGCTACCGACTCCTCCACCTCGGAGCCGGTATGCACGCTCGGCTGCTGTGGACCAACGGAACTACCGGTGTGGTGGCTGGACGACGAAGTTTCATATTCTTTCAGAGCTAGATGCAAACCCAAGTTCTCTTCGACCAGCTTTTCGTTAAGCTTGTGCAGGTAACCGTTCATTTTGGCCACATTGAATCTGGTTTCACCGATGGCAGGATCGAAGCTTGTGTTTGCTCTCAGGTTGGTGGTCAGGTCATTATTCGTTGAGGGCGTAGAAGTCGTCGCAGAAGCGAAAGAAGCACGGCGTTCCAGGGATAACCGAATGAGTGGATGAGGAGTTCGACGCACAGTGGCACGGTGTGGGTGCGGATGTGGGGTTGTACGAAGACGAGGCTTCGCACTGGAGAGCACCGATAACACATAAGAAGCGCGCCGGCTGGTGGCTGAGCGGGAGCTGGGCATCGCTGGGGTCTGCGGAACGGACATGATGGTGGTAAAATGCGAGTCCATGGGTGATTGTGGCAACGGTGGAAGCTTCGATACTGATGGTGATTGTACTTCGGTGGCCTCCTTTGCAACACTGGCTGGCGAGTTGGAGAATGCTCTTTTCATATGGGAAGTATCCCGATGACTAGACGGAGTATCCTGTGGAAGTGTGATATCGTATGATAAGTCCCCTGAGTCGGGATTCTGCTCCTTTGGTCGTTGGGATTTCGCTTGTTCCTCCTGGGAAATATTTGAAAAGGATGAATCGGACAACACTGGTACGAGTCGCTTGATTGCATTGGTAGACGACCGACGACGCATGTTTATGTTTTGCATGGGATCCCTCGGTGATGGCTATCTCCGCTGCCATGAGAGAAGAGCATGTAACGCAAGGATAGCCAACGTACCATGGGTGCAGAATGCACGCTGACTTGATACTCTTCGTACTCCTCAACCCCTGGCGGAGCACCAGAAATAAAGGACTCTTGCGCTTCGTGTAGCTCGTCCGACTTGACACTTTCTTCCCCTGCAGCGTTCTTAGCAAGGCCATCCTCTACTTCTTTCTCTTCCTCCAATTCCACCGTGCGATCACTCTTCCTGTCGTATTCCCCGCCACGCCCATGCTCCACTCCACTCCTGGAACCCGCACTTGATTTCATCCCTACAAATCTGACTGTGGAGGTAATTGACGACTCGATTGGGCTAGCCCTAAAGCTATTCTCCCGCCGCACGCCATTGGGCAATAGTGACGTACGGAGAGAGTTGACAAATTTGGACTGAGAGCCAGAAAGCTGTCGGGATCCACCCGAAACGAACCGAGATTCTGAGCCACGAAGAGCATTTGTCGCCAGGGGGGTTGAAGTCACTCGCGTTGCAGCCTCTTCAGCATCTGTCGGATCAGTTGGGAAGGATGTGATAGATCGCTCGCGTTCCTCCGACTCGGATGGTGTGACAGACGGGTACATAGGATCGGCAGGTCCATCCTCAGAATCATGCATGGGGAAGCTTGGTAGAGAAGGCATATCAACAAGACTGGCGTCGTTGATGCGCCGCATGATGCGGGATGGAGTTTCAAGAGTGGCCATGTTGGCGGTTGGTGCTCAACGTCCACGTCTCCCGTGAAGACGATGTGCGACGCGTAGGCCGACGCGTCACAGCCACATTGATTTTCTAATCACGTGATATTATTGAACCTGACCCGCACTAGTGTATATTGAGGGCAGTCGACATCGTTGCTTAAAAATGGGTGCTTGAAGCTGAATTGGTCACTTTTCTTAGCCACCACCTTAAAGATCTCATGGACCAACCGAATCTAATCTATCAGCAAGCTCACATCCGCTGCCCACCAACAGGCCTCAGAATCCATGACATTCTTGTTTTGCGTCACGATATTCCATTTGAACCGAACACTTGCTAATTCCAGATTGTCAATCGCCAGTGGTTGGGTCATGCATTTCCTCTCCTGGCCGTATTCTCGCTCGGGGTAAATGGACCATGTGCTCTTGCGCGGGAGAAGATGGGTCCCGTCGGATTCATCCTCGAAATTCCAGCTCAGGACCTCTCCCCTGACCGGTAGCTTTCTATCGCTTGATCTGTCAACCGATTCTACGCGGCAGCTGTCGAGACCGCCCAACAAACGTTCTCACTGGCTCTGTGAAAGTTCAATACGACGATCAGGGTCAATCGGCGCTTATCTCTTTGAATCCAACATGAACTTTCAGCACTCATTGTGCTGAAGTCATTGGAACACATCCGTTGCATCTTTGAGTTCAGCACAGCCTTGTATGGTGCCGGCATCATTGCATCAGAGGCGTGCTCACGAAGCCCGACAACACCTGCTGGATATCTCGATAATCTCTGCGGAAGTTGCTAGGCTTGGCGGGTACCCCATTTGGTGCTTCTACTTGCGTTCACATCCCTTCGGCCGGCAAGTCGGGAGGCAGATTCGATAAATGGGTGGCTAGATCAAGAATCTCCCTCCTCTCTTCATCCCCAACTCTCTCCCTTCAACCCCAACTGCTCACTCTCTCCCCACCTGTCTGGCAGAATGGCGGATCGCTTGCGTTGGCAGCCTTCTCTCCCCAGTTTGGCCGGGAAAGCCAGCAGTCGCAATCCACAGGTCTTCATTGACATTTTTGCACCTGGGCCAGCGCCAGTCAGTCCCACCACTTGATTAGTTGACCCGCGGTTATTGACCTGTTCCGTAGGCCTACCTTGCTCCACTTGAGGAGATCAGTCATGACAACTATCGCATCCTCACCATTGAATCACGTTGCTGCACGTTTTGCGCGCGCACTTTCCGTGCGTTGTGAAGTTACGTCACAATTCAGTAACGAATTCTCATGTGTTTTCTCAGCCCATCCTACGGCCCTGAGGAAACACCTGAGCGAGGGCACCGTACCCTGCAAGAAAGCCCAAACCTCGCAGCGTCATGGAGGATGCCGCTTCACATTCTTTGGATGGAAGTACAGTACGTTGTATCTCCGCGCGGTGGATGGCTAACTCATAAGTTCTTCTCAGGTCAGGGATCAGTTGACCCCGCCATTCGCAAACCGCTCATGCACACGAAGTATGCGAAACTAGAAGAATTCCAGAACCTCGAACATTCTCAGAAGGCCGCGTGGCTCACGAAGGTTTTCCCGAGTGTACGGTACCGATCATGTGTCGAAGCTTCTTTGAGTATTGATGACATATCCAGGAATTGCCTCAGACATCAGCTGCTACCTCGCCCGAGGCATCCCGGACGCGCATTCTGAGCCCATCTCAGGCAGCAACCCCAATAGCTTCGTCTTCGTCTTCTACGGCAGTGCTTACACCCGCACCAACTATCGCACACGTAAATGCGACGTCGATATCTGCATCGGCTTCTATCACTGGATTGGGTCGATCCATAGTGCACCTAACAATAATGCCTACCGAGCAACCACAGTTGATACGCGCCGAATCTGTGGCTTCGTCCGACTCGGACTCTGTCGAAGAGACACCAGCAACCCATTATATCCCCAGCGTACATTTGCCGAACTGGGAAGATGGTTTTGCCACCATACCATTCCACCAACAGTACGATAAGACAACCGAATGACGAGACTTTTCTGACTGACCTTTTCAAGGCATATCCTTCCACATGACATTCAAGGACATGTCACTCCGCTTCGCCGCGATCGCAACTTTTACAAGCACTTCCTCTTGGTCGAATTAGAAGCAATCAGAGTTGCCAACAATGACTATTTCAACACCCCTACAAATGACGCTGAGCAAGCCATGCGTCGTCGATGGGATCGCCCGCTGCATATCTCCAGTCCGGCATCCCCTTACATCAATGCTGCGTTCGTCGATCCAGGCGACACCAACCGTCCATTCTTCGATTGGTACGCCGGACAAGTGCTCAAGAGCGAGCGGTATCCAGATGGAAGTCTGCGCGCAACGGCCCAAAATTCCCCTTCATTCCTGAGCTCTCCCTGGCCGCGCAATGGAGAGACCGAACCGCCGCCTCCCGAGATCATTGCGATGTTCGGTATTGGTGGACAATTGGAACCGCAGCAACCGATTCTCCCTTACACGACTGCATATGATAATCACCCACAATTCGCTGCCCATCTGCCGGTTCAGACCACCTTCGTAACGCCCGAAGAGCATGCAATACCCCCGGACTTCAATGTAAACCCGCCGACGCACCAGAACGGATTTTATCACGGTTGGGCATCGTAATGAAGGACTGACTTTCTGTTTCCTTGTAGTATATATCGATCATTGTGTGGCGCTCTCGATTTTTTTGCTGACACTTGCGTTACGTTAGGTTGTACTGTACGCGGTTATGGCCTTGATGTGATTCCGAATTTCCAAATAGCTGCTCCGCAGCGTTGTCGCGACGTACGAGATGTGTATTTCTGTATGTTGATGACTGAGTAGTATACCGTTTCCCGATATGACCTCGGTGTTATTCATTTCTTTCGGTCTGTATTTCACGGTTCTAATCCGGTGTTGTATTCAGGAACGATCTGTAATGACTGGGTGATAGTAACGATGGCGTTGGTCTGGAGATAACCCCGATTGAGAATACCTAAACGGAGGATATACCCACCCAGATAGGATCCAAAGTTCAGGCGAACGGGGCTGAGCGCTTCCCCAGATGGTGGAGAACAGCGTGACCAATTGTCCTCATGCCGAGCTGCCCTGCACCCAATCTGCGGTTTCCAAACGCAGCGAGGTGACTGACAAAGATGGCACCATCGTCGTCCCCAGCACAGGATCCGCGATGGAACGCACAATCTAATACGGGTTCGCGATCTCGGGAAACAGCGGTCGCGGCCATCAAGAGCGCATGAGCGCCTCGATCTGTAGATGTGAGAAGAAACAGGATGAAGAGCGACAGAAGTTGGAATGAAACCGGCTCCCGAGATGTTGATAGGAGGTCAGGTGCTCGGTGCAGAGTTCGGTCATTCGGAACCCCCGAGTCATGTAGAAAGTGGAAATACGTTGTCTTCCCGTATTGCAACGAGCGATAATGAAATCTCGTTCTCGGAACGGTTCCGGCGATTTATATGGCGAATGGCAACGGCAGGGCAATATCCGTCCACTCGATCGTGCTTCGTCGGTTATTATTTCTGAAGCAAAATCCCATAAGAGTAACTATCGCCGGACTCGCAAAAGCGATTCGTTTTCCTCGTTTGCTTGCAAGCCGAAGAGGAGCAAGGTAGAAATGGTGGGCGTCCACCACGTGGCGTTATCCAGTTCGCCACTTGTGTCGTTCTCCATCTGTCCGATCTCAACTCTTCTATCCCTAACTATATACTAACCAATGTTCCAACAACCTCAGACGCAGTATAATCCCTACGGCTCACAAAGCCAACAACAGGTGCCTCAGCAGCCTCAGCAGCAGCACAGCGTTAACACTCCGCCCAACTTTTACCAGTCAGGTGGTGTGCCAAACCGCCCACAGCTGTTCCAGTCACCATCTCAGTCGAACATCGCGAGGGTACCGGATCAGTCCAAAGACACTGTCAATCCCTCGTCTCTGCAAACAACGTACCTTCCTGGATATCTGATCGCCTCCCAGGCTGGTCGGGTGCGCTATCTTTATTGTGACATGATCCGGTGCTGACCGGACCCCAAGGGACCACCAGCGTCGATCTGGGCAACTCCATCGGTCGAAAAGACCACACCGACAAAAGAAGACGAGAACCCGTTTGCGAAAGAGGCGCCGATTTTCAGAGACTCCAGGGATGGTGCATCAACGTCTTTCAACAACAGCACACCGTACACCTCCCGGACTGGCTTCACTCTTGCGAAAGGGTAAGTCTTTCTTCTATGCTGCCTTTCTGCTCTAAACGAGGGACTCAGCACACCAGGTCGGTCACCGGGAGAGCGCCCGACACCCTACTCTCCTGAATACACGCGCAACACCCCACCTGAGGATGAGGACTCCGTTCCCCAAGTCTCGCTGAGCGACATCCCCCCCGGACCACGACGCCGCCCAGCAGGTCCCGATGACAGCGGCTTCTCCCTCGCATCTGACATCAGCGGCGTGGGGATCGCGCCTCAGGTCATCAAGCTTGTCGTCTTTGGCTTCCCGGCACACATGACAACAAGGATAATCAAAGACTTTACGAGCTTTGGGAAGGACCAAGTGCTGAGCCAGGAAATGGGACCAGAGGGGAGTAACTACTTCGTAGTGGGGTACCGTGACCCCGCGCTTGCTGCCAGAGTGGCGCGGAGGAACGGGGAGTTGATGGATGGCATTTATCGTATTGGAGTGATGTACCAAGTACGTGTCGTACCGCACTTGACCGATTAGTCCGCTGACGTCCTGCAGGACCCACGACAGCAACCGATCGACGGCATGCTCCCGTCTACCACCCCACCGCCAGATGCCTCCCTTGCCCCCGCTTCTGCCACGTCTCCACACCACCTCCAAACGCGAGCGTCCAATGTCTCCCTCGCCAACACCTCCGCGTTGATCCCGAACCCACCCAAGAAGTCGACATACGAATGGCTCACGGGGATGTTCGTTCCCCCACCTACGCCGGCGAAGCCCCTGCCGGGACAAGTACTGCCGCCCTCCTTGACCGCTCCGGCAGCGGCAGCCCCGACTCCTGCAGCGCCGACGGCACCAGCGGCACAGCCATGGGGTGTTACCACCGCGGTGAACAAAGTCTCTGAGTTGGTATTTGGCTGGTAGCATATACAAACATACTCTTGCACGGTCAGTCATGGCGTTGGTACATTTTCTCTGCAATAGCTCGATACCCTCGGTCATCGACCGACAATTAGCAAGTTTAAACAGATATGTCGGCGATAATTGATAATGTTTCATGTGCGAGTGATGTGCAGACGTTCTGGGGGTAAACTGGAGTACAAGATATCCCATTGACGGACAAGTTTGACGTGTGTGTGGATCCCACGTGAAGTTTCAGAGTCGCTGTACGAGGTCGCTATAGATAGATGAGACAGTTGGAGGAGCTGTCCCACTACTAGAAACAAATTCCACCAACATTCCCAACGTACAATCGCGGCCATCGTTCAGGCCAGTAGGCAGGCGGTGATGTGCAGTCTCATCACCGTCCTGTCCCAAGCCCTGCACCTTGCAGCGGGTGCTTGTTCTCCTGTTCCCTGTTCCCATCATTGTCCCTTGCTTGGCTCCACTCCTCTAACCACCTACCCAACCGTTCCTCATCCACCCGATGCTTCATCACCCTTCCCCTTGTCCCCTCCCCTTGCTCCAAAATCAGCACAGGAATATCAAACTGATACAGCCTGCGCCATTTTTTGTTCTCCGGTTCCTGGATATCTACCAACTGGAGGTCGAATGGGTGGGAGAGTCGAACGTTTGCTAACTGAGATTTGGCCACCTGCAAATAAAGGAGATGAGATGCAGCTATTGTGCTGATACAGTGTCACTGACGTCACAGAGAGAGCAAAAAGGGCCAGTGAAGAGGGTTAGCCTGGGCAGGGGTTTCATCGGTTTTCTTGTCCGACGGAATAAACCAATTCCGTATATATAGAAGGATATCCACGAAATGATCCTAAGCAATAATACATTGCTGAGTTTGTAACCGGTTTCACGTTCACACGGGCCATATATTACCCCGCCCAGGGGTCGGTTATTGAGTAGCCGGATGGATCGGAAGCGCCTTCTCCGCTGTGATGATCGACGCCTTCCCCGCTTTCATTCTGACACAGTGACCGGGTCTACAGCAAAGGGGGTTATATAGCCCCTTTACTCTTTACGTCCACCTCATACCTTCACCGACTTCTAGCCATGTCACTCCAAACACCTATCACAGAGCTGTTCAAGATCCAACATCCTATCCTCCTCGCAGGTATGCTTTCGTCTCACTCATCATATCCGCCTACTAATACACAACAGGGATGAACGTCGCTGCTGGCCCCGAGCTCGCCGCGGCCGTCACCAACGCGGGAGGCATGGGCGTGATTGGCGGTGTGGGGTACACACCGAGGGTGCTCACGCAGCAGATCAAGATCCTCAAGGATAACCTGAAGGACAAGAACGCGCCTTTTGGTGTGGACCTGCTGCTTCCCCAAGTGGGAGGTAATGCGCGCAAGACGAACGTATGTTCGTCAATTTACTACTTGATGAAGGGGAGCTCACTTGGAGGCAGTATGATTATACCAAGGGCCAGCTGCCAGCGTTGATTGATGTGATCATCAAGGAGAAAGCCGCGCTGTTTGTGTGTGCCATCGGTATCCCTCCCAAGGAAGTGGTCGACAAGCTTCACGCGGCGGGGATCCCCGTGATGAACATGGTTGGGCATCCCAAGGTACTCCCGTCTCACATGTAGTTTTTCCCATTTGCTGATCATGTTGGGATTGCTTGCAGCACGTTCCCCGCGCACTCGCAGCCGGTGTCGACCTCATCTGCGCCCAAGGCGGTGAAGGCGGCGGGCACACCGGCTCCATTCCCTTCTCCCTCCTCATGCCCGCCTGTGTCGACGCTTGCCGCGGAAAACGTTCCTCGTTCACGGGTCAACCGATCCACGTCATCGCCGCCGGTGGGGTATACGACGGGCGCGGGCTGGCCGCGGCGCTTATGTTCGGTGCGCAGGCGGTGTGGGTTGGCACGCGTTTTGTGGCTAGTACGGAAGCGGGTGCGCCGAGGATGCATAAGGAGGCCGTCACGTCTGCTGGATACGATGACACGATCCGAAGTGTGATCTTCTCTGGTCGCCCGCTGAGAGTGAGGAAGACCCCATACGTTGAAGACTGGGAAAACAACCGCCAGGCAGAGATCGCCGAGCTCACAGGAAAGGGGATCATCCCCGCTGAAAAGGACTTAGAGGAGCACCCGGAGAAGAGTCTTGAGGCTCGTCCATGGCTCATGGGTCAGGTCGCAGGGGCGATTGGGAGTGTGAAGCCTGCGAAGGAGATCGTGGATGAGATGGTGCAAGGGGCTGTGGAGCAGTTGCGCATGGGGGCGGGCTTAGTTAAGGGACGGGCGAAGCTTTGAGGAAGGACCCAGGGAGGAAGGAGGAGGAATCATGTCTTGTATATGTTGAAATGACAACCTTTGTGTCGTCTTCTTGCAATGGTGTACTCGTTACCCCAGAAGGGCCAGAAATACGTGCATTTCTGGACATCGGATGTATGTATGCTGCGCAAACGAGGGAATGACGAAGGGGTATGACATTGCAGATCCTGATGATATAAAGTAGTACACCAGAACTAGAGGATATGCACCTTCCTCAGCTCTCCAAACTCACACTTCGCATCCGTCTTGGGATCAGTGACAAATCCCATACCTACCGCTGCCGCCTGCTGCTCCAATGCCTATATGTACGTTAGCGTTGAAATGATAGCAAACGGGGGAGCTCACCTCTTGGGAATAAACAGCCCCATTGGGGAAAGCCATTGGCGGGTTATCGCCGTTCGTGATCTGCCCGCTTATCCTACAAATCACCGTCGAGATACTGTGGTGGCTGAAGGGAACTTCCTTCGCGAGCTTTCCAAAGCCCTCGACGTCGCAGACCGGGCAGTCGGGGTTGCGCGAATCGCGATCGTAGCATGCTGGGTGCTTGAGCGCTGCTAGCCCGGCGTAGAGGGCGATATAGAGCATTGGTTCGGAGGAAAGGGAGGAGAGGGTGTATGCTGTTTGTCTGAAGGTGCGGGCGAGGACCTTCCACCGACTTAGGTCGTATAGCCGCTTATGCGGGCCTGTTATACTCCGCCCTCCGGAGGCGGAGGAGGCGAGGATGCCCATGGCCATCTCTAGCTCTGAACGGTGCTCGCTTTCCCAGGCAACGAGGTGCTTGCGCATATAGATGATCGCTTCCCGTGCTTTGGAGGCACGGATGAGCTCGATGAACTCTTGTAGCCGGAGATCGAACTCGAGATTGGAACGGAGTTTCTTGAGTGCGATCCGGTTCTCGGTGCACCAGTGCAGGGCTTGGGTACAGGAACGCGAGAGGAGGGAGTTCTCTATCGCACTGATTTCCGAGAAGAGCTCGATGTCCACCAGATCCTGGGATCCTATAATGAGGAGAGGCCGGCTGGTGAGAGGAAGAGCGTACCTCGATCCCTTTCGCATTTGCAACTGCTTTGGCAGTCTCTGTCCTCCCCGTTCTCAGCGCCCAATCGACGATCCACCTATCAAGCCTCGTCCTAGAAAAGCTTTTATACATGGGATCGTCCACACCCGTAAATGCATCGATCGCAGCTACGTGCTCGATCCTCTTCCTGACCTTCCCATGCGCAGGGGAGAGGGACCGGTCCTGGAGCTCCTCGACACGGTGCTTGAGCGTGCGTACTCGGGCGGTGAGATGATCGAGTTGAGCCGAGACTTGTTCGCGCGAGAGACCACCGACGAGACCCGTTTTGGATTTGTGTAGCAGATCTTTAGCGGTTGTGGACAGGAGGGCAAGATCCCGGTCTACAAGGCGTGTGGCATTACGGAAGCTCTTGCGGGATGCTTCAATAGGAACCTACGACATGTAAGCAGAAGCAGAGAATAAGAGCGTTGACAGTAACCTTTATGAAAGGTTGTTCAAAGAGGAGCGGTCCCTCTTGAACTGGCTTAAGTGCACTCATCCTGGCGGTCGTCGTCAGTCTCAGGGTGAGTGCACGCTTACCCCGCACAGGAAGGGACTGACACATCGCCGATCGGCTCCGGGACATGACGCGCTTCTCGGGAGCTTTTGGCCAACATCGACGCACAGTCACGCCAACCAACCAACTCCCACATTCATCGAGACGACCACGACCACCGTCCCCGAAAGCTCTTGCGAAGCCTAGTTTCTTATACATTTCTCTCTCCAAAACTTCTTACTCTCAAAGCTTCAAAATGGCACCTACCCGACGCGCCTCTAGTGGACGGCCCAGTCCTGCACCATATGTTCAACAAAAGCTCTCCTTCGGGTCCTCCAAGCCCGCAGCCTCCGCTACTACGAATAAGGCGAAAAAGTCTGCTTCTACAACCGCATCACGAAAGCAGACGGAGACACCTCCATCTTCCGTGCAAGCGCCGGAGCTGGTAGAGCCCGAGGAGTCGAGCGACGAAGAGGTGGATGAGGCTGCAACGCCGACTTTGCCAGCCGCTCAGCTAGAGCCGGTGAAGAGAGAGACCCTGGATGTCAACGACAAGTCTGGAAAGTATAGATCATACTGGAAGGAGGCCCAGACTCGTATGGGACACCAGGAACCTAGTGAGTATCTCTTTTGATAGCATACGGGAGCAACAACTAACCTACATGCAGTACACGGCAAGGACGAATCCAAGGTCTACGGGATGCTGCGAGTATTTGACCTATCTTACGAATACGGGCCGTGTATTGGAATAAGTAGGATTGAGCGGTGGACGCGCGCTGAGGTGATGGGACTTGAGCCGCCTACAGAGGTGCGCGTCTTTCCTTTCGTGTATCCCTGAGCTGGTATGCTGATTGCATGTAGATCCGCGATATCCTGATGACAGAGGAGGGCACCAATGATCCTCGACTTGCTCAGTGCATCTACTTTGAGAGTGATGCGTGAACTGCCTATATTCCGCAGGCCTAGACCCTCATATACCTTCCCTAACCGCTTGTGCGTGTGTGGTAACATTCTTTCCCACGGTTCTCCACATTCAGTCCTGTCTTCCTTGTCTGTTGTTCCCTGTGATCGCTCATGGCCCTGTACGTTTCTCGGACTGCATCCAGCCTTCGTACAACCAAATATACTGCACTGATATATTTATTATCCAATATCCACGCTGTTCAAAGGTCGCGACTGAGAACGCGATTTCCCAGGATGATGGCTCAACGATGATCCGGTCCTCCCCGTCATTGCGCATACGGCGGAGCAAGTCACCTGACCCTTGCCCTCCGCCCGTTCAGCAACTGATGCAGTAATGAATGACCATTCATATGCATTGAACAGACAACTTGTGGAGAGAAGCTTGATCTCTGACGAGCACATATCTTTTCTCTTCGGGAGAGGTATTTAAGTGAGCATCGACAGCTGCGAGCTCAGCACCCTGCTTTGCCGACATCGTCGGACCGCTTCTCTGTCCAACTTTCCTTCTCTCGCCAGTCTCGCGCATCTTTTCCTCGACCAATCACGACCTACCGATGTCCCCACCCCCACCCTCGTATGTCGATGTGCTCGTCATCGGCGCCGGTCCCGCAGGCGTCATGATGGGCACGGCACTTTCCCACGCGGGGATCAACGTGCGTGTCGTCGATAAACGGCCTGCGAAGGTCATGGCCGGGCAGGCGGACGGCATCCAGCCGCGGACGATCGAAGTGTTCCAGAGCTATGGGTTAGCTCAGAGACTGCTCGAACGGGGGAATCAGATGCACTCTCTGGTATGTTCGCCGTCAAGGAATGAGGAAGAAGGTTCTGATCCGTTGCTGTTCTTAGGCATTCTACAATCCTCGCCGGGACGGGAAGGGCGTCGAACGCACTAGTCGCGTACCCGATGTGACTGCCCCGACGGCGAGGTATAGGTTCGAGGTGACCCTGCATCAGGGAGAGATCGAGGCTATATTTCTAGACTCGATGCGAGCGCATGGGCTTGAGGTGGAACGCCCGTGCGTCCCGGAGAGCATCGAGATTTCGGGGGATGAGAAGGAGCTGCAGAGCAGGGAAAGCTATCCGGTCAAGGTGCGTTGCCTGTAAGGAGACAGGACGGGTCTGATCGTACGGATAGGTGGTGCTCAGGCATCTAGTGGATGCAACGCTCGACGCTGCCCCGAACGGGATGCACACAAACGCCATCGATCCATCTGTAGAATCATCCGGTAGCACGCTCGAGACAGTCTATGCCAAATACGTCCTAGGGGCCGACGGTGCTCACAGCTGGGTCCGCAACGCCCTTGGTATCTCGCTTGACGGGGAACAGACGGATCATGTGTGGGGAGTGGTGGACTCCGTGCCGGTCACAGATTTCCCAGACATCAGGAACCGGACGGCGATCCACTCGGACAACGGAAGCTGCATGATCATCCCAAGAGAGGGGGATAAGGTCCGGCTATACGTGCAGATTACCGACGGTCTGCAGGCGGATGATCACGGGAGGATTGACAGGAGTGCGGTCACGCCTGAGAGGGTGATGGAGGTGCGTTCTTTTGTTTGTGATGAACTGCAGGCTCATGATATAAAAAACAGATTGCGAAGCGCTCAATGCGCCCTTACAAGCTCGAGTTTCCTGACCCGCCAGAATGGTGGACATGCTACGTCAGTGAGTGGTTGCGTAGCTCCATACGATGCAAATGTCTGATGTTGGCTCAGTTGGACAGCGGGTAGCAAAGAACTTTTCCGTCAAGGACCGCGCCTTCATTGCGGGAGATGCCTGTATGTGGTCATAATTTTACATTTCGCGTCCCCGTAGCTTACCAAGGGTAGGCCATACCCACTCTCCTAAAGCCGGGCAAGGGATGAACGCATCAATGAATGATTCGCACAATCTGGCTTGGAAGCTTGCACACGTCTTAAGGGGATGGGCGTCCCCAGACTTGCTCAAGACTTACGAGCTAGAGCGCCGAAAGTATGCGCGTGACCTGATCAATTTCGATAAGAAGCTCGCAGATCTGTTCTCGGGCAAGGCAGTCTCCCCCGGGAATGCGGAGGGAGTGACGCACCAGGAGTTCCAGGGGCTGCTTCAGTCCATGGGTGGATTCACAAGCGGTATCGGCATCCAGTACATTCCATCTCTCATCACCGATGCCACTTCACAATCTCTAGCTGAAGGTCTTGTAATCGGCCAGCGGTTCGTACCGCAAGAGATCATCCGGATTGCCGATTCCCGACCGTTTGAAATCCAGGACTTGCTCGTGAGTGATACCAAGTGGAAGGTCGTTTTCTTTGTAGGCGATCCGAAGGAGGTGAGGGAGTATGCGGTCGTTACTGCCGTAGGAGAGTACTTGCAGGAGGAAAAATCGTTTTTGAGGCGGTTTACGCCCAAAGGGGCGGCGAAAGATGCGGTGTTCACCATTCTTACTGTGTCAAGTACCGCGAAGGACGATGCGGACTACACGGATATTCACCCTGGACTACGAACCCATTGGTCTAGGTACGTCGAGGGACTTCATCACCGTTTACTGCTACTGAATAACGGCACAGAGCCTTCACAGATGACATTGCCATCGACGAGAAGGCAGGCGGCACTGCTTATAGAGTGTATGGAATAGATCCAGCCTCCGGTGCCGTCGTAGTCTGTCGTCCAGACGGTTACGTATCGTTCGTATGTGCTCTCGAGGACGTGACGAAGGGAAGGTTGGAGGAATATTTTGGGAAATTTATGATTGCGACGAAGGTGTGATGTAGTGGTGGGAATCTAAGCAAAAGAAGAAATGTATGAAGTATCTCAATGACAGGATTTGTATTTTACCGTATTAGAAGCAAGCCTAGGTCCGTGTCTGGGATCGGTTTGTCTGAGATCGGCGTTACGCCGATCGGTGATGTCCTTTCTATCAACCGCAAGATCGACTCGACCTCCTCACTCTATCTCTTGAACTTCATTGTATCTTTACCATCGAGGCCAACGTCGTCAAAGAGATGGTGGCAAGCGAATTCTTGGTGACAGCCAGATTATTATTCAACGTGATGGGGACGATCGTGAGTTGGGGTTTTGGTATGTGTGGCGAACAGTCGCGTGTGTCTTCCATTGTTGATCCACCAACACAGGGCAAGAGGTGTACCCCAACCCGCGATGAGCACGCCAACTTCAAAGTCTTGCTACTCGCTCTGCACTCTGGTGTTATTTATGGTACAATTCGCCTAGATTGTCGCGCGCTGTATGTTTTGCTGCTCGGAGACTCGCAGTGAGCATGTATGCTTCCCTTATGTGGCCTGTGTGCTGATCCATGCTAGTGTAGCTTAATAGCTCCGATTCAAAGGCTTACCATTACAGATTTCATCACAACCCTCGCGTTTTTGGTGAATTAAATCCCACCTAAAATAGTCCTTCATTCGCCCTGGTGTGTTATTTTTTCCATATCCGTCTCTGAAGTGTCGCTAAATGACTTCAGAGGGCTGTGTATGAGGAAGAGGTTGCTCGTCACAGTGGTCTCCTGTTCGAAGGCCACTTCTACCCCAGACATGGTGGCTTACATGCGCCTGCTGCCCCAAGTCTGCTCGCGGTGTCGTCACAACGTTGAATCGCACGAACAGAGACGGTATCACAGCCCGTCGGCCTCCCCTCCTCCCCATTTACCAGAGCACGATGTCGCTGAGCATCCTACACTTACCCCTTGCTACGCCTCCGTCGACTCCATCTTCGGTTCATCCTCCTATGACATTCGCTGAACGAAGGAAGAACCTGCACCCATCCATTGCGTCTTCTCCTGCCCGGCATGGCTATGATTCAGGGGCGCAACAACATCATTTGCCGAACTATACCTGTCTGAAACGACCGCCGAAACCCTGACCTTGTATCAAGCCGCGAGAAGCGGCGAGATCATATCGATCTAATGCGAGGTGTTACGGAGTCGAACGGCTGGATCCCTGGATGACCTATACGGAACAGGGGCGTTTCTTTATACAAGCTGGTGTTCCGCTATCATCGTAGGATGACCAGACCGGACTTCTCTATGCTCCCTCTAACCACTAAGCCGTCCAAGAAGCGCAAGTAGCGCGGAGTCGTCCTCTAGCGACTGGTTGGTTGCTGCTCGTTGTTGGCAATTGTGAAATGTGAGTAAGTCTGGACAGCAATCTCCCAAGCTGAATAGCAGCCTCATACCAGACCGCAGATGACACAAATTCTCCGTTGCCGAAGGTCAGCAGACCTCGAATTTGTGAGGGATGCCCGGTGGTTTGCCCGAGTTGATGCAGGTGCCCAGGCCCTTGCCCTGGTAAGACACAAACGTTCCTGGAATACGTCCGCTGGCATTGATAATGTCGGAATTGCCCAGCGAATTCTTTCGAGTTTCACGAATCAGAAGGACGAAAGACGGTGTTTGTTAACCGCCGAAGGTACACGAAAGCTATTCTGAGAGCTTATGCAGCATTGCACATGTTGACCGCAACACTATGCCGAGACTTTGGCGCCTTCTGCCGAGGTTGCTGTGCGATGCCGTGTGTAGTCCTGGTATGCAAATATGTTGACAATTATATTGCCTCCGCGCTGATACACAGCTAGAACTCGACCAAGTGATGATTACGCAGAAGAGATATACCATCATGTCACTAGTGAGTGTTATGGACAGCGCGACCCTACGGGCTCTTGCCTGTCTGCTTGCCTGTCGCTTTCACCATGGACCACACAACGCCATACGTCAGCCCTGTTACCAGTCCTACACCAGTGAGCTGCAAGTACTCTTGATGTTACGCACGTCTTATCGGCCCGTCAGAACCCGCGTCATTCAGCTGACTCCTCAAGCGGCTTCAGCTCGCTTGGACCGCTGACACCGGCGTCTAATGTGCGCGAGTCTCTGAGCCACTGAATTTCTCAATTGTAACTCAAAAAGCGCGCTTTGTAGACGTCTTTGGTTCTCCATGAGCCATTCGGGCACTCCCCGCCCGGCAGTCGCGAAAACTCTTCCGGATTTCCTATTTCAGTAAGAATCCAGATCGTCGCTGCACCGCGAGAGCTCACTTCCATCAGCATGGCAAGCTGAATAATGACCTTGATGGCGATGTATCATCTCTGGTCCTTCAACAGCACAAAAACGTTGGGTCTGCTGACGCGCAGTCTCTTGACCAGGGGGCAGATCTTATGGGCCATGAGACAAGACGTGTGAACATCTACCAGCCGGTGCTTACGAATATTCGGGAAGAGGAACAAGTCTTGGGGGCAGTATTGTCTATGCCAGCATCTAGAGTGCCGAAGCCTTTTGACTTTGCGTTTCCAAAGAAGGCTCAGAGTGCGGAATTCAAAGGACTCCTTCCTCCATCCAAAATCGGCCAACGACGGGAGAGCAGAGATGCGCTCTCTCAAGTTACTCCCCTCGTCCTTCCCAACTCTGAACTTGATCATGCCAATCAAGACAATCTTCCCATATTGCTGAATAAACTCGCTGTGCCCATCGTTATGGCATCAAAGATCGATGGATCTCCTGTCAACGGTGGTGCCTTCGCCGATGTTTGGCGAGGCCTCATGCAGCCTGACCATCAGCTTGTTGCGTTGAAGGTGCTTCGGCTACATTTACGGGGTGCTGACATCCGCAAAGTACACAAAGTGAGCCAGCCTGATACTCACATGGCCTACTCTGACATATAATTCCTCAGGCCATTGCACGAGAGGTGTCTGTGTGGGCTAGACTGCATAACAAGAACGTGCTGCCTTTTCTTGGTGTTCGACCGGAAGATGATGGCGATAGCCTCTGGCTTGTATCTCCATGGATGGAAAAGGGCGATGTCAAGACTTATCTCACGAACTACCCCAATATCAGTCGCTTTCCCCTGGCAAGTGACTCACCGGCACTCGGCACTTGTACAGATCACTTACACATGATAGGCCTCGGGAGTAATTCGTGGAGTTGCCTATCTGCACAAAAATAATGTCGTTCATGGTGATCTCAAAGCAGTATGTCCAATTTCCATCGCGATCCGTTGCCTCTCACATCTCCGCAACAGAACAATATCCTTGTTACCAACGGTGGCGAGCCTCAGCTGGCGGACTTTGGCCTGTCCGTCGTTCTTGATGATGTTCTTCCAGAACAAACCACGTCCTCGATGTTTGCTGGTTCAGTCAGATGGATGTCTCCTGAGCGAATTGAACCTGCCAGGTTTGGATTGACTCCTTCCTTGTGTCGCACGCTTGCGGGTGATGTGCACTCACTTGCCATGACTCTCTGGGAAGTGAGTACGTAGCACCAGATTTCGATTCTGTGCACTGATATCCCATAGATGTTCACCCTGAAGTACCCTTATCCTCAACTGACTCAAGTAAATGTCCCAAAAGCCATCATCAGCGGGGAACGTCCCCTCTTCCTGATCACACGGCAAATGCTGTTGGTTTCACTTCCGAGTTATGGAATTTCATACAGGCGTGCTGGACTGAAAGACCAGATATGCGACCAAGGTTATCAGAGCGTCTTGATGACGGAGATGACGGTCTGTTAGATATAGAGCATAACACAGGTTTGATTGTGTATCTCATGCACGAGTGCTTAGCTGAAATATTTTATTGCTCGCAGAACTCGCGCCCCAGGAAGGGATAGCGAGCCATCACAATGCTGTGGATCCTTTTGTTCACCGCGCAGCGTTCCACATATCCAGCGAGGATCTTGAAGTGGTCGCTTCTGGATCTCCAGAAGCCGCGTCACACCCTTCACCAACAACATACAGCAGTCTGATCAACTGGCAAGTACCGGTGGAGAGCGCAGAGATCATACTGGAGTCTCTTAGCGGGTCGCGTGGGTTCGCTGCCATTCCTGCTTTCGATAACCCCTGGATGGCGCTGCTGTATGCGGAACATGAGCAGCACCCCCCTAGGGATGTGATATCAATGAAAGGGTCATTGGGTGAAGTTGTAGGAAGGAATGTCAGTCCTACCGAGATTCCTACGCCTCACACGCTCACGAAAGACGCCGAAGCCGACTCCGTCGAAGAACGAGAGATTATGGTCAAGCGTAACCGTAACATTTCAATGTCAGGTTACGAAGGCGATACTGAAGGAATATCTAAACCCGCCTGGCGCCAGCCTTCTCGCGGGGAGGCAACAACGCCTGGACGCCAGGTCTGAACAGAGGCTGAGTGGCCTGTGCTCGCTCGTCGCTCCACACTGCCCACTGCAACAGCCATCGAGTCGGGTTAGTGGCGTGCTTATACCTTGTTTCAGACCACTTATATTCTAATCAGCACCCACCAAGCAGCGTCAGTCGCCGCGACCTTCAGAGCCAATCAATGTCTCCCACGTTTCCCAAGGTGTGACGTCATGGCCGAAATCGTCTGATCCAGATATGGCGACCGCAGATTTGAGAGACGGGCACAACCAGCAAGATGATAACTCGATGCGTTTTCGTGTTCACCCCGATCTTTTCTTCCTAATGGACGTTCCATGGGACGGACACAATGATATCAAGCTCAAATTGGGGGTAGAGCCTGTGGCACCATCCTCAGTGGTAGAGTTGATTCCATCGCAAGAGGGCCAGAACACGACGGCACCTGCTTCGACTAAAACATTGGGTATCGACCCACCGTCACCGCTGCCTGTCGAATCCAAATCCCAAGCCGTCAATAATATGCATGAGACGACACCCGGTCAGTGTTTGACCATTATATACCTGTTCTCAGCACCTGACCTCGTCCGCAGGCCTGGTTGACTTGGGTAGCGAGTTTGAGCCAATTGAGGTGCAAGAAACAACTGGCGACTCTTTTGCAGGCGAAGTTTCGGACGTCATTGTCTATGTAAGCTCTACCTGAAAAAAACATCCCTATTCACGTGGAGGCTGACTGGGCTTTAGAATCTCGACCGGGCAATAGACAGTGCTGAGCTCGAGCGCCTGTTCCAGCCTTATGGGAAGATATGGGAGTACGTACTCAAGCACAGACTATGGTATCTATCCCCTCACACAAATCACAGAGTCAAAATAACTATGGATCAGCGTGGTGTATCCTTGGGGCGCGGTTGTGTGACTTTCGCTGATCACTCTGACGGTAAGATAACTTGTCTATATCGAGGAGCAAGATAGTTGGCTCATCATTGAACAGCACAACAAGCAGTCCGAGATATGGACAAGAAGATGGTTGGGAATCAACGCATCACGGCCCTAGTAGTCGAACCGGCGTATTCATAACGTACAAGCTTCACATCAGAGCTCTTGTTACGTACTGTACCAGATAATGAGTGAGAGTGCATACATACCATCATGCTGAATTTCACTTCGAACGTAGGGCTGCACGGAAAGACACCAATTAAATGCGAGGAACATAACAGACCAGTGGATATTCAGTTCCAGATCTCTTTGTTCACAACCGAGTTCAATTGCGCTTGTTGTGTTTGTTTGTGCGAGCGCCAAGAGTTGACCGCGTCGGACTTTGTTCGGCACAATCAGGAGGACCTCGTGTCCTCCACGCGTTCAGGACTGGGTCAGCAGGTACATTGAGACATTATAGGCATGACAATAGCAATCAACAGGTAATACGGGAAAGATCAGCACGGGGATCAGCACGGTTACCGCATAAGGTAAAGGGCACAAGGGACAGGGGGGAATGGAATAACAGACACATGCCTCCCTTCCTCCACCTGCCCTTCATTAGGCACACTGGAAACCCCTCATCTGTATTTTCCTCGTCGCCTCACCCCGCATTATCAAGTCTTTACTCACGTCGATACCTAGCCTTCCAAACATTTCTCCTTACTTTATCCACGTAACAGCCTACAATGACCCAGTATGTTCCCTGGTCGTCTATCACTCTCTATGGCGCCGCGATTCCACCCGAGCGTCTCCTCATACCGGATGACTCATACATTCTCACCCGCCCCCCCAAGCATCTGCGTTGACTACCTTTCCCACAACTGGGAGGAACAAGACGTATGGGTCTCGTGGCGCAACATGACGCGGCACAAGAACGATATTGCGAACGGGGCTAGGCTCGAGAACGCTTGCTGGAGGACGTGGTGGAAGCAAAGGAACCATCTTCAGACTTGTGCACCAGAGATGCTTGGTTGGCTTAAAGATGGGGACGTGACGTGGTTGTACGGTCCGTTCCATACTGCTGCCGACCCGATCCCTGCATCCAAGAAGGCGACGTTGAGCGAGAAGTCGATGAACAAGGGGGCGAAACCCACCAAATCTATCCTGAAGCGTACAGTCGGTGATACGTTCTGGACCATCGCAAGCGCACATCTGCGGGATGCCGAGAGCGGTATTCACACTCCCGTCTCTAACACACCGAAGAGCGCGCATTCGATTCCAACAACACAGGTAAAGAATCGCTTTCCTGTGCTGGACTACTGCTGACCCAAAGTCCGACTCTGCGGCAACCAGCTCACTGCAACTCATTGATGACGAGGGCGACTCCCTTGGCTCAGCAGTACGATTTTGAACGAACACAGTCCAAACCACCAGTCGTGCGTTGTTTTCTTCAGGCGCTGAAACAATGAAAGCAGAGGGTATATGTATCTTGGAGGAGAATGCGGTAATTTGGTCGAAGTCATGGTCTTTTTGCTATGAAATCAAGATCGAATGCAGCAAAGAATGTATAAGATTGAATCCAACCAAAGAACTTATTTGAACCACATGTCCATTTACATTGTTCCGGGCGCCGAAACAATGTACGAGCTGCAGAACACCCTGACCACAAGAATGCGGGCAGAAGCACGTTTCCCACCCCTGAGTTCGGCACATCTGAGGCACAAGAAGCACCTCCCGATCTCGATAGCGTTACGCCAGCGAAGTATGCCGAAGTGCGGTTCCCGTGTATTATCTAAAAAGCCTAATACGGGCCGGCCCGCCAGCCGTTGTTCCCCGCTGACACACGCCCCACGGCACTGGAAACTTGTGCACGCTGTTGTACTCCTTTGTCGGAGGTGATCATATTCATGCACTCTTTTGCATATCCTGAGATAGGAGAGCGTCAATCACCAATTTGCGTACGTTGGCTGTGGGGGGTCACGCCGGGGTTTGTTCGGCAAGGGTGGAGGCAATGTGTAGGATAGGAGCTCCGTTGAGTCATCGCACGGCAAGACAACAACGCGTGAGATTGGAGACATGTGCGTTCAAGACCAGCCCGACACGTCACAGAATGTGACGAAGGTAAACGAATGACGGCCTCGCCTCGCCCAAGCACCCGGCACGACCCAGAGCAGTGGTACCGGTGCACATTGTCCAACCCAGCTATGTACAGTTCGGCTTCCGGCCCGGGTCCGAGTAGCCTGAGTTTGGAACTTGGGATCCAGCACAGAGGGGTACGACTCGGTTGGACTGTCAGCTTGGGGAAATGTGGTACGAGAGCTGTGGATTTTGATGTGCACACTTACCGTTCTCCGGGTAGAGGACTGTGCCGTTCGGTCGGATCCTCCCGGGTTGAATATGAAGAAAGTACGTGCCCCTGCAAGAGCATGGCAAGAGCGAGGTGTGCGTTCGCTAGGCTCGGCTGGTTACTGAACATCATCGGGTACTTGCGACTTAGCCTCGCACACACGCGGAGCGCGCGGGGATAGGCAGAACAAACGCATGGGTTGCCTACACACGTACGTATCTCGTCGGACGGAACATACCAAGCCTGCACAGCTCAGACAACAACAGCAGCTAACCTAGCGCGCTCTGGCCAGGAAAGGCAAGCGCTCGCCGGAACCGGCGGCTCGGTTCCGGCGGGAAGTTTCTTGCCTTTCTGTTGGGATTGCGGAGAGATAAGATTCTGTGGTGGAAATTAGGGTTACAGGGGAAGGCTGGGATAGGGGAGGTTTCTGCCCCCGTGGGGTGTAGGCGGGGGACGCAATGAATTGTTGAACGATGTGCGGCGCTGTGCGGCTGTCATGAGGCGAATGGGGGGCTGTACACTTTGACATGGAGGGATCAATGAACACATAGGAGGTCTGATCACAGCGCACCTGGGGTACCTGGTCAGGCGTTCCATCGCTGGACATGGCATTTGGTTGTGTGAGGAGACTCTGCTCCTTCAAGTAACACCTCAGGCTCGGCAGAGTTCATCCAAGGATGTCTCCACATCCGCGGCGAAGCGCTGAAAGCCGGTTGTACAAAGAGAGTTCGCCCCCGTGGGGTCGAACAAAGGGTGCCTGACAAGCTCAAAACCGGGTGTTGCTAAGCGGCGGTTGGGAGGCAATTTCGTGGTGATAGGGTTAAGCTTGATGAAAATATGTTAGCGAAAAAAAAGTGAGACCCAGGATAAACTAACTTCCAGACCTCAACATTGAACACCCCGTCCTGGGTCTGTTTACGACTTACTTAGGGGCTGAAATTGTCAGTCACGCGACTGGTCTAGAGCTCAATATTTCCTGTCCGTCGAGCAGGTGCCGGGGTGCTCCGTGCTGGTTTTGACAGCACGTGACGTAGATTCTGCCTGACAGGTATGTGCGTACGTTGGAGGCAGGTGACCTACAAAGAAGATAGTGAGCCGGTATTGGCCGCTTGGAAGATGGAAGACGTGACGGGCTGTCGCCCGATGCAGGTTTGTATTATACCCCTTTGGGTCAGTCCGGAGGTGCGAGGACTTGAGACGCCATCTGCAAGTGGACTTAGCGAGAGGGGCTGGCTCGGCTCCGCCCCGCAGAGCACAAGGGACAAGGACAGCAAGGGATCTTGCAAACTGATGGATATGAATCGAGCTCCGCCCGTGGCTATGCTTCTGATATCCAATCGGAAAAGTTGTGAGCGTTGGATTACATCAGGTTTTCCTAGAGTTTCGGTCCGGGGCCAATTGAGCCGGGTCAGACCGTAGGTTTTCATCGTTGGTGTTTGGGTCCCCTTGGGATCGGGGCGAAACACTCGGTCGGACGGTGCGGTTGATGTTGCCGCGGTGTTGCACCGAACGGTGTGCGAGGGTATGATCGGCCTAAGGGCTTGGTGGGGATCCTATCGGCGGGACTTGAAGAGGGTCAGCTGAGCTTCAAGGGGCGATGGCGTCGTCTTGGATACTCTTTTGCCCCAACCTGCCAACCTGGTGGACAGCCAGGGCACGAGGCGGGGAAAGAATAGGGATGAATTGGGTGAATGTTGGGCTGGATAAGTGTATGCGCGGCGGTTCAGATGACCACTGTTAGTGTGGGGGCGGTGGAAGACGTGCGAGGAGAGCAGATGGCGCACACGGCCTGGGTCTGACGCCGCGGTGACTTGGTCAACCTGCGTTGTGCGGCCTGGCTGTTTGGGGAAGGGGACAGGCAAGGGAGTCGGGCCGGGCGTATCCGGGTGCAAAAGTAGAACGGGGCCAAAGTGGCGCGGGGCAGATCGGAAGACACGAGCAGAAAGGATGGGGAGGGCGGGACGGTGCACGGACTCATGGTGCGCTCCTACGGGGGGTGTGAGGGACGTGTGTGGACAGGGTAAAAAAGGGCCGTGGGGTGGATGTTGCATATGGTCATTATGGTGTGTTGAAAGAGAGAAAGAGAGTAAGAAAGAGAGGGGGAGACCACACTGCCTTTTGAGCGGGGATTATTACCATAATTAGACTGGCGTCTACCGTGGTCTGGATTATAGAGAATCTCATCAACAGAGTCTGACCTGTTTTGCCTCCCTTTCCCCTCCTTCTCTTCTTCTGCTCTCTCCCCCCCTTTGTGCCGTTACGCTCATCGGCCGGGAGTACTTCGCTTCTTCCCTCATCCACCGGCCTGACCGCCGCAGATTCACCTCCTTGCCCCCTTCCCTTTTCCCTTTCCTTTCCCTCTTTCACCTCTCTCTCACCATCTATCAACAAATACCATCCTTCTTTCTCCAACCACCATCCTCGTGCTCAAGCGGACTTGTCATCATCCTCTTCTGCTCTTCCTCATCGCCTCTTTCTTCCACCCCGCACCGCCAATCGTCTATTGAGGAACGATAATTACCCACCCGGCGGATACCCCACTGTCTTTGTCACCACCACCCAACCCGCATACACCCCAGGACCATAGCTCACATCCCACCCAGATAGTGGCCCACGATGGCCCAGTACATCCCAGGCTCGTCCGTCACCCTCTCCGCCGCGACAAAGGCCCTCGAACGTCTCCCTGTACCCGACGACTCGGACGTGCTCACAAATGTCCCGCGTATATGCGTCGATTACCTCTCCCACGACTGGGAGGAGCAGGATGTATGGGCGTCATGGCGCAGCATGACGCGGCATAAGAACGAGATTGCGAACGGGACTAGGCTCGAGAACGCTAGTTGGAGAACATGGTGGAAACAGAGAAATCATCTCAAGACGGTCTCACCAGAGACGCTCAATTGGCTCAAGGACTCGGACGTGACGTGGTTATACGGTCCGTTACATACAGCCGCCGACCCCATCCCCCCGCCTAAAGTCGCGACACTGAGCGATAAGCTCGGCTTGGAGCCCGAAACCTCATTGAACAACAAGCGACCTATGCCCGACCGGCATTCGAGCGAGAAAACTGTGCATACGACGGCGAAGCCAACCAAACCCATCCTCAAGCAACGTACGGTCGGCGAGATGTTCCGTTCGTTCTCGACCGCGCATCTGCGAGACTCGGACAATGAGAGTGGTCATAATGTTCCCGTCGGAGGAATTGAGAGCGATAGTGATGCACACTCGATAAACGGTACCCAGGTAAATAACCGGGCTGCAGTATCCCTTTCTGGCAGACCACCGCTTGCGCACACAAAGAGTGATTCTGCGGCGACTACGCGGCGACAACTCGCTGGTGGACGACGCGCCTCTCCTGGCTCGGCAATGCACTTTGGTGCGGATTCGAGCCCCGATTCCGGCTCAAATTCCGGTACAAGCCTGCACGATGCAGGACGCACAAACGACGGGAAAAAGCACATCAGCTTCAACACATTTGTTGAGCAATGTGTTGCTTATCCGCCGGAGCAGAACGGGTCCAGTCGAAGGGACATGTTCATCGATCATGTTGGAGGGATGCGGCCTGTGGATGTGGACATGATGGACGAGGACGAGTATGATTATGCTTGGGCACAGACTCAGAGCCATGAGCGTGATGGGGGTTATGACAGGGACCACGAGGATGACGACTATCTTACCTTCAAGACAAAACGTAGGGGCAGTGAAATTGCCAATCCACCCGCCGTTGTCACATCATCTTCATCATCCGCTTCCTCGTCGCCCGCAGTCACACCTCTTGGAGCCGGTAACGCAAGGTCAACACCAAATCGCGTCGAACCGGTGCCAGCAGCCGAACAACCTCTCACAATCCGCAAGATCGCCCCAACAGTCCTCAAGTCATCAGGCAACTTCCCATCCCCGAGTCCTGCTCTCGTATGTGTCCTACCGCCAGGAGTAGTGCTCGATGGTTTCGGAGGTGCTAAGACCGGGCCATTAAGCCCCGGTTACGTGAGCCAGGGGTACGATGATCTCCCTATCCAACGATCAGAAAAGCAGCGCGATCGTGATATGCTCCTCCGTGGTGGACGCACAACATGGCGAGGGCGTTCAAGCGAGAGCCGCGCTGGTGGCAGTCCACACCTTTACACGATGGACGAAGATGACTTGGAGGACGATGACGACGCGATGCATATCGACTACTTTAGCGTGCAGCCGCAGAGTTACAGATATAGCTATGGACAGTCACCACAAGCGGACTATGGCGTAGGCCAGGAGTACATGATGGGCGGTGGAAGCAGAAATTCACGTGGTCGTCCGCAAGCAGCATATTATCCTGAGGCCGGACTTGGCGGAATCGTCGTTGCCAGCACTGGTCCGCAGAGGCGACATTCCAACGGTGCCGTCTCTGGCCGGGGGAGGAGCAATTCTGGCTCTTCTGCGCAAGCTCCAGTATCACCTCGCCTCGGGTCGAGCGGGAAGAGCATTCTCAGGGACCGCCCACTGGGGTCGAACGAGCGCCATGTTGGGCGTGCAGGGACAAGCTCACCCGTACCACCAGACAGCGATGTTCCTCGCGGGAGGAGCAGCACCAGAAGTCCACCGGACGAGCGAGATCGCGGCGGTTCCTCAGCAGTGGGGATCGTCATACCCACTGGGCCGTCAAGCGGCTCGAACAGCTCCCTCTCACCTCGTATCACACGCGGTAGGCAATCTGCTTCCACCCCCTCCCTTCGTCATGCCGCCTCTGGCCCCACAGCAACAAGTCTCCGTGCTCGTGGTCCAGGCGTGACGATCGACACGTCCTCTACGTTTTCGATCGGCGGTGCTCGCAGCTCAGGCTCCCCAACCAGCCAATCAAGCTCGCACGGCTTCCCCTCCCCAGTCGATCCCACCCCAAGTCCACCGATCAACATCCCCATGAGCGGTGGGCTGCACCGGAGTACGAGTGGATCGAATGTGCGCTTGCTCGCGGGTGAGGATGGACTGCTGAGTCGGGCGGCGGGTGCGGTCAGCAGAGGATTTGGTGCCCTCTGGGGTAGCCCGGAGACTTCCATCACTTCGGAGCGGCGGTGAGCGCATAAGATTACCCCTCCCTGCGCACGCTCCCGCTCGCGTTGCGTTTGCACCTTCCTCAGCTAAGGCCGCAGTCCTGCAAGCGCCGCCACATCAATTACACTATTCATAACTTCAATTCGCGAAGGGAAGCGCTTACACGGACCCTCCCACCCGCTGTATTCTGTCATCTTTTCGAACTGGTTATCCCGTCTATTGTAGATTGCACGTAACCTCGTCATCTCCCGCAACTATCCTTCACGACGCGACCCGAATCCTCTCCAGTAATGCCTATAACCGCCAACGACAACCGCAAGCCGCAACGTTTCGGTTTTTCATCTTTCGTCTTTGTCCTGTATGTACCTATCTTTTTGAAGCATACGCTAGTTACCGAACCGCCCGTGCTCTTTACCTCCCGTCCGGATAAGTGCGCTGGACTATTTTTTCCCTTTCTAGCATGCGTGTCACCCTTTTTCATGCGATACATTTCAGCCCCCTGGAAATTGGGGCAGTTCTTTCTCTCCCATGTTTCCCTCTGTTTGTTTTATTGTCATCCCCTTGTTTTCTTGCTCATCATATCTCTCGGTTCTGTCTGTTCTCAATGACGACCATCTTATTATCCAAAACCACCGTAATACGGCTCCACTTTCGTAAACGCCAACGCATGACATCAGCGGGTCAATATCGGCCCGATCCCCACACCTCAGAAGCCGTGAAATCGGCCCGTGGCTCACAGAGAACTCCCCACCATGTTCCAGACCATCCGTAAGTATACAGCTTCCCCGAAATCCAAGTTCCCAGATAGCGCGAGATGGATCAGAAGAAAAGGGCGGGTCAAAGGTAGATCGAGGGGCAGGTTAGGCGGAGCCCAAGTAGAAACCATCATTGTCTCACCTTTAAGACCTGATTAGAATTGCTTGTCAAGATAACAGCCATTTCCGTGCAGCTCGATTCAGAACGTTCTCGATTTGGACAGCAACCCACAGTGGACCCAACCTTGCGGCGAAACCCAACTATCTGGGGTCTCGGCATCTCACAATCAGGGAACCGTTTATTCCCTGGTCATGCTTTGTATCAATCTTATTATATTCATTGTGAAAACCGACAGAGCGAGTTTCTGATATCCGGCGTCACAGCCACCTCAGTAGACTTAGATCATCCTAGTAGCTTGAGGACTGTAAGATCAGATAATCCTACATTGCTTGTAACCCATGGTCTAGGATAATCCTCTCAGATAATCTGTGGATTATCCCCAGATAATCATGTATAATCCCAGGATGATCTGGTATCCCTCACACAACATTCAGGCAGACACTGCAATTGCTTATTTGACCACAGCACCAGTGATTCCTCCCCCTATGATACAACAGTTATGGTACATGTAGCGACATTGATCAAGATGACAGACAGGCATCGCAACTCCTCACTCTTCACTCATACTCCCACTCATCCCACCCCTTCCACTCACATCTTTGTCAATCAGAATCCCCCTCTTCCTCAAACACCTTGGGGACCTCATCCTCTCCATTTTCCCCTTTGACATCCTCCCTTGATTCCTCATCTTCATCTTCCCCTTCCTCTTCTCCAAGCTGCTCTGCCCTGGTCATGACATAAGTCAGCTTCCTCGACCATTCACTGGACCATTCATTCTGCATTTCAAGTAAGCCACACATCAATATTATAGATGTACATGCACCTTCCACAACTGAGTGCATGCCTGGATAGTGAATCTCCATTTTGTCTTTAAGAGGGCCCCAAGAACTTCATCAGACTGGCCTGGCATGTGATCCTGGCATATCATTAGGAGATCTCTTTTGGTATAGAGATAAACATACCCTTTTCTTGACTACTTCCATTGCATCCTCCTCAAGCATTTTGTCAGCCAGCAGCATGAAAACAGAGACATCTATGCTGTGCCTGTGGTCTTGTCCAATTGTTAATTTGAGATGGTAGCTAAATGTCATCAGCATTTGCAACTGCCAGCTGAATGTAGAAGACTCACCAGAATCTTCGATTATCATCAGACATATCTTCATGCCCTTCAATATCACAAGGGCTCTTCTCAATACCCTTGTTACAATGAGTATTTGTGCAGGCCTCATAGACAGCATTCCCATCCACCACCTGAATGCAGCCCTCAACATTGAAGGTGTGGATGCAGGAGCTGGTTCCAAGATTGGACTTTTGAACCTCAGGGATGGTCAGAACATTCAAGCAGGGCTCGATGTCGGTGAACAAGCCACTTCCTGTGCTATAACTGGAGGAGATATGTTGGAACGTTTGGGGATTTGATGCAAGATTATTGTACCTTTGCAAAGTCAGTAGGCTGTTCAATGAATAACCATACTATTGATGGACCAGTTCTTCAAGCTCGTGCCCTCTGCCACCTTCAGATCCTTGTCCACCTTTGTCTTCTTGTACATGTTCAGGCTGATACCATCATGCGCAGCAATGACCACCTTCTTGAGCAACAAGATTGAACCATGCTTCATGGCCATGGATGTAGCACAGTCTTTCCATAGTGCCACACACATGATGTGGGCAGAGTCGTCCACCAGCTGGACTTCCCGTCTCACCCTCTCCCCTTTGGGGTCTTCCTCCTTGCTCTTGCTCTCTCCATCCCCACTCTTCCTGGCAACCCTCTTCTTTTCAGACATTGCCTCCACTTTGCCAACATGCAGCACCACTCCTATAATGTTGACCTCAGTACCCACCTTTGTTGCCCTAAGCAGGCTGATCTTTGTCAGCTCAAGACTCAGAGGAGGGATGCTGTGGTCCTGTCATGTCATTAGTAATATCATTGTATACTTTGAATCATCACCCACCTGGAGAGGGAATTCAATCCTAGAGTTGTGGTCAACAACTGCCTCGATAGGAAGAAGCCCATTCCATAGATATTTCACTTGTGTTTCTTGCAAACAAACACTCTCCAAGTGCATCACCTGCATTGACATCAGCATCAGGCTCCAAGGGTTTCATAACTGCTTACCACTCCCACAGCTGCATTCTTCAGCAATCCATCAATTACCTCCTCCTTGAGTGTCAAGACCTTCATGGCCATCTATGGCTTGTCAATTCCATGCTAATAAGCACTATTAATGAGCTTATGCCTTCTTGACCAACAGTGTCAAGGTTAACCCTCCACCATTTTCCATGGTCTTGGGCCATGGATTTTGTATATGTGCACAAAAGCTTCCCATCCACAAAACATCTTTGTCCCAAGCTCAGACAACTTGAACTCCTTGGGATATTCGGAATCGAAGCTGGATGCCACCAATTGCCCTGTGGCCTTCTTGCCTGGCTTGGCCGTCTGTTAGGGCAACACAGGCTGACTAAGTCTGCTCACCTAAGAGTGCCAAGAGTCTAAGCAGGC
>NW_024467202.1:890311-899110 GCF_000292625.1 Dacryopinax primogenitus
CCCCAGGCAAAGTAGGCCTTATATTTATATCTCTGTGGTGGAACCTGCTAGAACATCTTGCTTACTCAGCCTAGTCAGGTGATCAGGTCATATGACCAAGGATGAGGTCATATGAGGTCATGCACAGCCATGCACAGCCATGCACAGCAGGTCACCTGACCATCCAATCCTTCCAGCAGGTCCAGCACATGCCAAGGTATACCAGCTACTTCCATGTCATAAAGGCTTAGTCATGTCTCTTGACCAAGCAATGAGCTGGTGCCCTGACAGATCTCTGGGTGTGCACTTCACCAGTTTGCAGAGTTTTGATGTGAACATTTCTTGAGCCATTGTTGCCTTCACCATGAGTGCCTCCACCTTACTGCACACATCCAATGGCTTTATGGCATGGTAAGCAGTAGGCATCTTCTTGTCTGACCAATTTTGTTAGTGAAATATAAGTTGTTCAATCATCAGTAAAACTGACTGGATCTCTCCAGGTACTCTTTCATGAGTTGGACTACCACCTGGATCCTTGCAACATCTGCGCTATCCAGTATCTAGCAACTTGTCAGCACATGTCATCTCATTCACCAAATCAGTGAACACACCCACACACATACCCATATTTCTCTAACAAGAATGACAATGAATGTTATGTGTTCCAGTGGATGGAGGTGGCAGAGGTGCAAGGAGAGGTGCACCAGCACCAGTCAGCATCCCCGGCGGTCCATTGTCAGTGAGACCCCTGACACTGTACATGTGCTCCTTGCCTCACCTTGGTTAACTCGCCTTTCTGGGTAATGTTTGACCAGGGCTTGTCTTCATTGCTGTACATAAAGGCAAATCTTTGTTATTCAAATTCGTCCAACATTTAGTCATTGGTGAGCATGCACTTGGATTGGCTATTTAGGGCACTTCTCACACATGCCCCTCAACACATTGCATCTGCAAGGTGCCAACATCAACAGCTCATAAATAGGAGAAAGTCATCTTGCTTAATGTTCCTTACCCTCTTCCATATGCAACGTCAAACCCCCCTCCTGCCCCAGGTGATCAGGCAGTTAAGCCAAACTGAACTACATCCAGTATCCTTTCGTCCTGAGTTAGTACTACCCTGCCTGAGATCAAGATTCAATCATGGGGTGCTTGTTTCAACAAGCTTTGGCATTGGATGCGCCTTGTGGGGATTAGGGCTGCATTATGTTTGCTTTCATCACAACCCCTTTCTCACCATGCATCCTGAACGTTTACAGCTTGTGTCGCTGTCTTTGGGCCTGGTATTGATCAGCAGACGTTATCCAATGATTGGCAGACAACTCCCCTTCAACACATTCATTACATCCTCTTCTCCGTTGGCATCAATGAAATGAATTGTCAGGTTGCTTCTGGAGGTGATCTAGCCACTCTCTGTGTGGTGCATGATTTGATTTACCAGTTCATGGATGTCTATGTGAGCACAATACTTCACTGCACGGCCATTCCTTGATCTTTCACCAGATTCACCATCACAGAACTGGCCAGTTGCTGCAACTGAGTGTTCCTCTCACCATCCCCACATGTGAGCAAATGCTGGCATATTTGGCTGCTGTTTGTCAAGGTGTATTGAATCCTGACCCCTCATCCACATCCAGTATGGACACATCTTCCACATTGACATTCAGTCCTGCTGTTGAACTACCTTACATTAGCCACCTGCCTAGTCCGATTTTATCTCCTGACCCCAGTGCTTGCAGGAACTCAGCACAGCAATATGAAGATGATCTGCAATGACTACTCAACATGGCTAGCTCAGACAAGAGTATGTTGCTCATCCAGCATCTGCTCGAGGATGTCTCTGTGCCCAACACCCTCTGCTACTTGACCACTACATGTCATTTGACTCCTCCTCTTGCATTTGTTTCAGCTCCCTCAATGGAGATGTCCCTTCCACATCCTGAAATGTCAGACCCACCTCAACAAGTTATGAGACCAAGGGATCTTCTCATCCAACACAATTGATCATCCAACTTTCCCCAAACACCATCTACAAGCAGCTGGCATCCATCTCACTTGTCAAAACAAAGTTCTGATGAAGCATTTCTAGAACAATATGTTGGCCCATGTTTGCCTGTTACCATGCTGCTTCCTGCCATCAACAAAATGTTACCACTGGCATTTCTGGTCTACTTCTATGAATTGGGCAGTCAAGATGCTACTTTATTGACATTAGACATTTCCCTGGTACCAGAGTAACTCTGTCATACTGTACCTGCCTACATAGCTTGACTGGTCAATGTAACTCTACTGCATCCTCATTGTCCACAGTGATTGATGCTGTCATCTCATGTCATTGCAATTACCTAATTTGCATCTGCTGCCTTGTGAATGTCACTGTTCAGCAACACATTCATTGACCCAATCTCAACCCCTCTCCACCATGTCCATTGCATTGCACAGGGGTACTAGCCTTTCTTGCTTCAAAAGCTCCTGCTGGCAGCTATGTGCAAGTGGTCAATATTGATGTGTTCAAACAGGCAGATGATACCTTTCAATACATGTAAGTTCGCTTGTTGCTGAATTATTACTGTCTCCTAACTGTCTCAAACTTAGGCTAGAGATCAGTGATGGTTATGTGACCATCCCAGTCATGCTCAGCACCCAACTTAACACACTTGTGGCTATGAAACAGGTTGCCATGTGCACCATTATTCAAGTGGAGAACTACATCTGTCAGGCTGTCTGCAGCATTTGGTCCATCCCCCAGCTTTGTTACTTTAGCCCAGCTCATCATGTCCAGTGTCGTGATCATTAAGAAGACTGCAGTGACCAGAATGGCACCCTTAATTGTGGGAAATCCCCATGCCATTGATGTTGTTGCACTGTCAGACAATCTGGATGGATTCATTATGGAAGCTGCTGCCTATTTAGTGGGACACACCCCCACAGATGTTGACAAGTCAGAGGTATGTCGACATGTGCTAGTGTTGAATGATCAGCCATTTGCTGACATTTGTGGCAGACTGATTCCACTGAATTCCAGGAAAGGCTGCCTTTGTCCCAACCTGGGCTTCATGGTGCCATTGACATCAAGCCAAGGTTCCAGGCCAAATCCATCAACAACAGCTTCTCCCTCAAGATGCTGGCATTAGACACAGTTGAGTCAGACAAGGAGGGCAGGGATGACCTTGCAGCCAAATGTATCTATGATCACAAGCATGGTCTGAATGACAACACCAGCAGCATGGAGGAGTGACCTGTTTGGACCAGGCAATGAGTGCACATAGCTGCTCATCCACTAGGTAGTGCAGCTACAGGACTTTCTCACCAAATGTAATTCTACATATTCATCGATGTATTGTGATTAAGCCCAAGCTCTTCCAATGTGGACCACAGGCAGCAGAGTGCATACACATGCTGATGATACCCTGAAAAAGAAGTACAGTCATACTGACATTCATTCTGGCACAGTGCTTCATTGTACCTTTGTTCTTCTCTCACATCCCTAGCTTGCTGCACTTCTGCTGTAGTGCCTTTGTAGATCTCAACTGATTTGGGTCAAGGGAAACTACATACTGTACTGAAGTGGTCGTTGGTGGTCATTCATCACAATTGCCTGTGTGCCTGTGGTACTGCCCAATGAGGGAAGATTTGACTGCTGAATGGCACCTACCATCTCAAGAAACTATCAATACCAGCTGTTTGCCTTGCAGTGACAAAATTCTAGCCAAATCTCATGGGATGATGTTGCCCTGCCAAACTCTTTGTTGACAAGGATGCATGGACCACAATGACCAACAGGCTGAGTCAAGATCCAGTCAAGTTACCACATCTGAATGCAACTCACATGTGTGTTCAGATGGTGGTTCCTCCCCTCACAGATATCCACCATATCATTGGAGATCAGAATCAAGGGATAATGTGGATGCAGCTATTCAAGTGATCATGACAAGTGTCAAGAAGGAGGATGCTGGTAAGTGTCCAACGAGCTGTGAATGTCATAGGCTCACTGTTGTAGAGCATCTCCTCTTGGATCTAGTACATTTCATCTACATGACCAGGATGCACATTCTACTGCCTCATGCCAACCTCCCCATTGCAACCCAAAACATTCTTGCTTGACTGGTCACTGCAGAAACATCATTGAAACACTCTTCCAAACCACCACCACCTCAAAAAACATCTAATGGCCATGGCAATCACATTCCAGACCATCCAAGTGATCCCAAAGACATCCAGCCATGGGATCTTTGGAACATTCAAGGTGTTTGGTACCATATCCAAGCTGATGGATCAAAGGTTCCTCTGCCTGGCTATGGCAAGTATCATTGGATGCACACTCACCTGATTTGCGTCAATCCCAACTTGCCTTCCAGAGTGCACTGGCCAGAATGCCCTGATAGCTACATCCCTCTCAAGTTGAGCAATGTTCTGATCAGGCTAGATTTCAATTCATGGCTGGGTCCATTCTGGTGCCCTCTGCAAGCATTGGCAGATCTAATGTTATGATTCCAGATAACAACCTTGGTGGGCACTGCCTCTGGAGAGACCTGCCCAAAGTACTACTGCATCAAAAACAGGTACTTGTCAGGGTCACCCAACATATTCCCTTCCAGAGACTCATGAACAGCCATATAAGTGGTCAACTCTGTCTCAGTAGGCATTCAATGTCGTGATGTGGGATGGAACAATTGGGATTTGATGTCTGCTTTGTCCTCATTGAATCCTGTTCACTGTGGCATTCTTACATCATTTAGCAGAAATGATGCCTGTGGATCAGCCCCTCATGCTTTGTACCAATGGCATCATCTTCACTGTTGCCAATATCCATGCCATCTTCAGGTTGGATTTCAACCAACCTGTTGAATTGGCAGTACCACTTGAGGCTCCTTCTGTATCTTGGCATGCCATAGTCAGAGAGATAGAGAGGTTGGATGGTCAAGACATCTCTGATATTTGGCATCCCAGTTTAATCAATCATTGACCTGAGGACAGCAACAACCTTTCTGAATTTGTCTTCACAGTGAGCAATGGCAAGAAACATCCTTTCATGCACCAACCAGCATCTGAATTCACCTTGGCAACTACAATGTTTGTATTGGATGTTGTGCCAATGAAGAGAAAGAAGTTGTCACAGCAAACCTGTTGCCATCCATGACAGAGCCAGCACCTGAGCTCAGCATTAGGCTGCTCCACTCAGGAAGGGACCAAAGACCCAGTTCCACAAGAATGGCCTTTGCCAAGCTTCCAGTTTCTTCATCCCAACCCACCATCATATCGAGATAATCACACAACCAACCAATTACAAAGGAGACTCAACATTGCTGCTCTTGAGACCAGCTACGCCCCATTGTCTAGCGCACTCCCTCCAAAACTGTTGAACTCAATCAGTCTGGTTGACATCATGATGCTTTCAATGGATTACAACTTGATCAAGGACATCAATTTTTACCTTCCAGTCTCAGACACATTTGAAGCTCATTGGTCTGCTCCTCTCCAACAATATTGCTTGGTCAGTTTGGGATGTCAGTCCAGCACTGGGCTTGAATCAGCTGACCCTGAAAGCTGAGAGCAAGGGGTTTGCTGTGTGGAGATGTCATCAGGCATGGTGGAAAGGCAGGCATGGTGAGATTCTTCCATATGTCCAGGCTTACATGGAGTATCACCAGTTTATACTATCATTTGCCTGATTAGATTTGTAATCTGTCATCCCAAGTGCAGGCTAGTCTCAGCATTCAATTCATGCACCAGAGGCTAGTAGGATTGTATATATATATATATTAACAAGCTAATGAACACACTATGTTGTTAATGTCTGATGCCCACATGGTCTCCTGTGTTTTGCAGGCACAGGAACCATGAGATGACAAGGAGACCTTCCCATCTGATCAGTGATGTTCCGACTGACATCCAAAAAGGTACATACTTTTGCTTGTATGGACTTGCTGCCATTTGCCTGAGATATTCATTTGCTGAGATTGCATGTCAATGCATACAGAGTCACTCACATTGATTGCCGCACATGAACATCAGGTACTTGGGCACCACCATGTCATAAGTGTCTGTGGCCCACTGGAGAATGTGTGGAGGATGGTTCTTGCCAAGGGTCAGACAATGTCACTGTGCTGAGGGACTTTGTCAGAAATCATTCCAGGATGGAGCACAAAATGCCACCTTCTGGATGCACTGCCTGTGCATCACTCATCAGATCAATTCACATGACATGCAGAGAACTGTCCCTTGAGCAATGTTCTCCCTGTGCACCAGTGAATCAATTTGGAAGACATCTTCATCTGAAGGTGGAGGGGATGTGCATGGCTCATCACCAAAAGGATTCCATCTTGTCAGGGTGTCACAGACCTCCCCGTTGGATGTGGCTGTTCAGGAGCAGAGTGATTGAATTGAGTGAGGTGAATGTATACTGGTCTGTCTGCTGGCTATGGACATTTGTGTTGTCTGGATTATGGGCTGTCTTCTAGCTGAAGTTGTGGGAGGTTGATTTGCACTTGCTGGGGCAGGAGACAATTCAAGGTTTGTCATGTCAAAGTGGAAGGGCTCGACTTGATCTGGAGGGGTGAAGAACATGAACTCTTCCTGGAACTCTTCTTGTTGTTTGCAAACAAGGGTATAAGTCTTCAACATGTCCACAAATGACATGTGTTCTGGATCTGAGAGGGAGAAGTCAATTGGGAGACATCCAGGCTAGACTGAAACTGATGCCCAGTTGAGCAGGGAGTTTGATGTTTCATGGTCTTGTTCAAGGTTAGTATACATATCAGTTGGGATGTTGCAACCCTACTGTGAAGGCTCATGAGATATGTCTGCAGCATGACTGCAATCTCTAGCCGATTCCATGCAGAGTCCAAAGGTGGAAGGATACGGTGGTTGCAGGTATCTCGCTGCAAAGTTGGTAGTATTTGCATAGGAGCTTGTTGTGACAGGGTTTTGGTGGGGACTATAATGTTGAGACTAAATGGGGTACAGAAGGTGAGCACATACTGGTAGCTTTCACAAAGTCCTTCCATGCCTGCATCATGCCATCATGATGACACACATTGTACTCCAAAAAGCCAAGATTGGCAGATGTTTTACCAGAGTCCACACTGCCAATGTGTAAGAAGGAACCAGATGAGAATAGCAGTATAGGCTTACTGTGTTACAGCTCTGGCACCTGATTTATCAACTCTGCCAGCAAGAGTGAACAGGACCCAGCCTGTATGGGTGCTTACAGCTTTGTGAAAAGCTGCTATTGAAGCAAAAATCTTCTCTGAGGGACTCATGAGACATGTCAGTCAGAGCCTAAATGGTGTGAATGAACATACCATCCCAACATCTGTTTCCCTTCAATGAGAATGTTGGGGGTCTCTTGCTCCTTCAATGCTTGCTCCACATACTCCTGCCATTGCTCAGGCAAGAGCTGGTGCTCCCAGTATTGCTTGAGGAACTTGGGACGGGCTTGGAAAGAAGGTTTGTTCATGCCAATAGCAAAGTCAAGCAGCTTCTGCTTGAAGGAAGGGATGTCTGCACCATGAGTTCACGAGCCTGGCTGGTCAGCAGACAAGGACAGTCACCAATGTTTGCCAGCCTGACCAAGGGGTTGCTGAGATGTGCATGACTGTTCTTCAGAAACACATAGATCTGCTAGATGTCAAGTGAGCTGAATGACAATAAGATAAATACAGATCATCATACATTGCCAACTTCACCATTTTCTTTCTTCAGGTGGTACTGAGGGAAGGTGTGTTGGAAGGCAGAGGTGATTTCGATTGTGTGAACCTCAGTGTACTTCAGGATAACCTTGTAGCCCATTGACAAGCCAACAACATGTCCTCTACTGTGGGAGATTTGCCCATGGAGACTGGGCTTTTAGCTCAGCCTCGGCACCACATGCTCATGCTCAAGGCCATGGCTGCTCATCAGGAGCAAGAAGAACTTGAGCATGCTCAATGGCATGCAGGTCAGTTTCCCTTTGGCCTCCACCTTGATCTTGATCTTAGCCCATTCTCAGCAGCACCTGCAGATGCACAAGCCAACACATTTCTCTCTCAGCTGCTTGGTTCTCATGGCATGCACCCTACATCAAGCAATCACTTTGTGAGTTTTGGTGAAGGAGATGAAGATGCTATCATGACCATGGCTGAGGATGAGGATCACAAGCAAGAAGAGCAAGAGCAGAACGTGGTCGAATCCATGTGGTTTTCATGCAGGTGCATCTCTACAGGCATGATCTTCTAGTATGAGTCTCATGCAGTTGTGCAGAAGACGGAAACATTGGACAAGACCAAGGCACCAAGCAGGAGCAGGCACACATGCCTGCCAGCTAGGCACTAATCATGCCTGCTGGCAAGCCCAAGTTCCTGCTCTTGTCGATGCATACTTGCAGTGGTGACATGAGCATGGTGGTGGTGTGGATACTTCACTTGGTCCTGAGCAAGAGCATGGGGAAGGAGGTGAAGAAGGAGGTGCACATATCAAACTGCTCACATGGCAAGGTATGCACACAAGGAGCCTCATCTTGCTCTTGCCATGCTTACAAGCACTTGTAGGGGTTCAAAGCCATACCTTTCATTGCCAATATGATGGCAACAGTCTCCTTACACATGTTCTTGAATGCGGATACCTTGCCACAAGCCCAGATCAACCTCAATTGGCCATCTCCTTGGGCATGATGGAGGTCTTGCATCATGCATGCCTCCATGCATATGTTTTGCATGAGTCCTTTGCTTGCAGACTTTGTGATGTTCATGGAGTAAGTTGTCAGTCTTCCTATCCTGTTCTTGCCCACTGTCAGGGCACCAGCTCATTGCTTGGTCAAGAGACATGACTAAGCCTTTATGACAT
>NW_024467202.1:899595-914783 GCF_000292625.1 Dacryopinax primogenitus
CATATGACCTGATCACCTGACTAGGCTGAGTAAGCAAGATGTTCTAGCAGGTTCCACCACAGAGATATAAATATAAGGCCTACTCTGCCTGGGGACTGTCTCTTCAGAGTTGGTCTCTTAGGATCATCCACAGGTACCTATACTGTAGATAGGTCTTAGTCATCAGGTCTACTCCACTTCCTTGTTGCCTGCTTAGACTCTTGGCACTCTTAGGTGAGCAGACTTAGTCAGCCTGTGTTGCCCTAACATTGCCAATCTCCTTGACATCTACACCAAATCTAGTGCTGAAGTGTGAGAGAAGCTTCAATATGAAGAGAGAGGCATTGGACAAGATGAAATGAGAGCCTGGGCCAGCCCTGAAGAGTCCAATAATGTTACAGCCTGATTTAAAGTGCATGTCAACAGCATGGAAGGCATTACCAATGGTATATTTCTGGATGTCTGTGAGTATTTGTACTGAGAATGCTTGAATGT
Source organism: Dacryopinax primogenitus (assembly GCF_000292625.1). Classification (NCBI taxonomy): domain Eukaryota; kingdom Fungi; phylum Basidiomycota; class Dacrymycetes; order Dacrymycetales; family Dacrymycetaceae; genus Dacryopinax; species Dacryopinax primogenitus. The sequence goes on from NW_024467202.1 coordinate 900,070, forward strand.
AATTGACTCATAGCATCAAGGGCTTCATTGAGCCAGCCAAGTGGCACATGGGAAAAAATGCAAGATTCAACCCACTCCAAGATCATCAGGTGTTCAACAAGTGCTTTGGGCTCAATACGGCTAGTTTGCAATGGTACTGTGCCACCAGTGGCCAGTGGATAGCAGTAACTTGGGGAGATACCTTCTCTTTGGTAGGGGAATGCACCTTGCTCCTGAGAAGCAGAGATAGCATCATTTGAGACATCTCTGGTGGTGAGATTGTATTTGAGTTTGCTAGTCTGCATTCTATCCTCTGTGACTTGATAAGCATTGCAACATGTAACTCGAGATTTGAAAAGACTCCAATCAGTATGTGGCTACATCCCATACAAAAAGATTCAACATGCTGATTAGGAGGACATAGGCAGTGATGCCAAGGCCCAAAGGTGACCTATATGAGTGTACAGATGCACCAGTGGCCCTACTGGCCAGGTTGAACCTGTGGAAATGCCAAAAACCTTCAAGAATGGCCTGACACCAAAAGGACCCAGCTCAACAAGCATGCTGGGGAAACACAATCCTGAAAATCACATGGGAGACAGAGGAAGACAGGGGCACCCAGTGAAGTGATCTCACCCAGATCCTCAGTGGTGGAGGGATGATGATGTGATCAATTTGACAATCTGAATGGTCAAGGGAAGGTTTGAATGTCTATATTTTTCAAACTTCAAATTCATCTATGGTATATACCTTGATGTGTCCGTGGGCCAGCTGGAGACTGTTTGCCTTTAATTTAGTTTGTGGTTTCAACAATAATATTTTGAGCCAGATGCACGTGCTGAACCCTGAGAATGGCGTCATGGGCGCGTGAGCGGAAGTAGATGGAAATAGAACCTGCTTCCATGTTGCCAGTACACATGTTGGGGATCCCAATGTTAACGCACTTTCACCAAGCAATGACCAACCTCCTCCTTTAACCCTTTGCACTTGCTGCCCCCAGTGGGCAGGCAAAGTCATACAGAGACTGTGTCAACAGGCGTGGAATGATAGCGGGTACGTCATCCGGTTTTTGCACGCGAAAGAGAAGCCTAACGTAATTAAAAGGTCTGGATAAGGAGGACATGGATTCGGCTGAATGATGAGGTGGATGCGTGCGAGTCTGGACGTTGGCAGGATAAAGCCAATGACGTTGGATGGAGCAAGATGAAGAGGAGGTCACGAAGTAAAGTCTGCTTCATCCAAAGAAATATTGAATTGAAACTGACCGAAAGCAGTTGTTGATGTATATGCTTAGCATGAGTTGCCATGTCGCCTTGATCATTATCGGAAAACGTCATCGAATTCAGATTGATCAAAGAAGGTCTGCCTGATTTGGTGTGATGATGGTCAAAGTGACGCGCAGGTCGACTACCGGGCGGGTGGGATCAGGTGATGGTTTGCGAGGACAAGACATGTCGAGGGAGCACAGGCGAGGAGGGTGGGGTGAGGGTGAACAAGTCTTTAGGTGAGTGCTCAGTGTGCGAACAATATCACTGATGTGCTGAGGACAGACATCAGGGATCCCGATGTGGAAAGAGGTGGCATTCCCCACATGGTCTGCTTCTGCCCGCGTGTCAACTTTCACAAGTCTCGGACATTCAGTCAACGCTCAACCCGCACTAAACGTCCTCAGCATTAACCCTAACCGACTTCATCAACTCCAACTCCCTCATCGCTAACTTGGCCATGAACATGTACCACTACGGAGGTGGCTATCCTCAGTCGATCCCCTTGGGAACAATGTACTCCATCATGTCCTCTCCCGGTGCCTCCCATATGACTACTGTCGGCACAGCTCCTCAATTTTTTGTGGCATTTGGTGGATCCATCGCCTCACCAGCCCTCGCCTCCCCACCCAACGTTCATCTTGGCTCGCAGGCTACCGGACTGATCAACTTGGGCATTGAACTCGCAAACACTCGCCACCAAGCGGCTCAAGCCCACCTACGCCATGTCGATGTGTACCAAAATCTGGTGCACGCTAACCACATCTCCGACGGGACGGTTCGCGGGCACGAGGCGGTTCAGATGGCAAGGGATGAGGTCTGGGAGGCACAGCGTGTTGTACAAAGGTCTCAACGAACGTTGGACTACTTGCTGATCATGGCTCATGCGGTGCAGACGGGTTCGGGTACATTGATGTTCAATTATTGGTTCGAGACGTTCTTGATGATTAGTAGGTGTTCAGACGCCCGCTTATAGCCTTCAAGGCAGCCACAGCAACTCTTTCAACAACAATATGGTGCATGTCCATCAAGCCAACCAAAGCAAACTGCCTTTCGACTTTTTCAAGTTCGTGCAGAAGACATTGAACGTTCCCAGCTGCGGTAAACTTTTCCCGGGGGCGTTCAACAGCAGCTAAGGATGGGGCGGACGTGGACTGAGGAGGGAGGGCGTGGGGCAGCGGAGGTGGTCAAGGGTGAGTGGAACGTATATTCCACTCTACGAACACTCATGTTGCTACAGATGCAATTCTCTTACATTGTGGTAGAAGTACTTAGTCACATTCAATGTAATCATCTGTCGCCTGACATGTGCTCGAGGATGATGGACATTGACTGGTGTGGGTGTGATAGTGCTGAAGGTAACGAAACGTTGGATAATCCTCATTTATCTTGAGTTAATCGCGAGATTATCGAGGATTAATCACTAGGATATCCCTGAACAGTGGCTTATATGCGTCATAGGATTATCTCATTTTACGGTTGTATAGCGGGTAGGATGATCTAAGGCGACTGAAGTATCTGGGCGTCATGCACAACCATCTTCAGTCGATGTTCCAGAATGACGCCTACAAAAAAAGAATTACTTCTGTTCCAGTACTTCTACAACAGGCAGTCTCAACAAGATCCATGATTCATATACTCTTTCCGTTGGCTTTCGCATACACGCTACAAAATAAAGGCCGGACGCATTATTGGCAAAAGATATTCCCGATCCAGATTCCATTATAGGGGCCAAGATGGTCCATTATATTGCCTGTCAGAAGTGTAGGCACAGCTGGACAATGCAATCAATACGGTGACTTCAGGTCAATAGAGAGGTTGCGCACCTGAAGTTGAGCAATCCGCACTGGAATTATCGTCCCCTGGGCAAGACACCCAATCGGTCCCGCCAAGGATGTGCACCTCCCCATGTGCTTGGGCATACCCTAGAAACTCGCCAGGAACGATGGGGATTGGATCGAGTTTATTGGTAATATGCACAACATTAAGGTGCTCGTCGACATATGATGCGAATGCAGGGTTTCCTACACGCGGCAGGCCGAAGAGCACCGAACGAACGGTTATCGTCGAGGGGAGATGGAGAGGAAGGTACACCGCGTCCAGCAGGGTAATCGCACCTCCTATGCAATACGATCAATACCCATCAACAACCAGCAATGGTATGTAGCATCCCCAGGGAGTGGCCGACAGTGATGACCTCGGTCACATTATGCTCGCTGATGACTTTCTGCACAGCGGAAAGTACTACCCCCGCACTCCGAGAGTGAGCGCCAAGAAAACCGGTGTGTGCCTGAATGGCGCTGTTCAGGCCTGGGAACAAAACAGAATCAGGACGCTCCAAGAACACTAATAGTAAAGCGTGAATAAAGATTGTGTCTCGCAAGAATCATCGCTCCGGCGTACACTGCGTATCCACCAATAAGCCTGGCTCAGATTAGCTCGTCGCTTCCAATGGTAGACGAGGGGCTTACTTAATAATTGTAAAGGATCCGTACCCTCATGAGCCACAATGGCAGCATTACCGGTGGGCCAATAACCAACAAAGAAGTCTGGTGTATCGCTGTCGTCACCTCCTGTCACGTATACCCTAAAATCGCTGTTCGCTGCACACGCTTCCTCGCAGCTCCAGGTATTGGTGCCGTGACAATAAGCTGCCCTCGCAAATTGCGTGTATGGGCTGTAAGACGAGATAGTCGACAGTACCACGGTCGATATACCTTGGGGTGATGAGACCAGCAATAGAGGCGGCGGGGCGGAACATGTCGAACGTTCAGGTATGAGGTAGGTAGCAGTTGAGTGTTTTGTTTGATGAAATGAATGTCGCTTGCTTGTTTAAATACCTTTGATAAGGATCTATTACAGCCAGATAATGTTCTGGGTGGCAAGGAGGACAAGACATCCCAGATATACGGATAGGATAAGCGCCAGTCCGGTCTAGAACTCAAAGGAGCTGGGGACCGGAAGGAGAGGCACGATTCCCCCTCTCCAAGGAATCCCATGCTGGCCACGACCCTGTCCACTGTGTGACATCCGCCACTCGCATGCTGTAGCTTTGAGAGCCACTGAAACGTTCAAGTCCGGTGTGTTAGCCAGGAGCTGGGAGTTTAGAAAAATCTGCTGCCGACAGTAGGGATGGCTCTTTCAGTTCAGTTCGAGTTCAGCGCTCCGAGATATTTCGGGAGTACAGGTTTTGTTTGGCTCTCTTCCGGTTCCAGGGCAAGTTAGAACTGGTTCATGAGCAGAGTCGGGTCTAAATGGTCGCGGTATAAAAGCAAATACGTGCAGGGTCTTGGATCGTATGTTGACGCCCGTAGGGCGTTTAATTTGTTCGCACGTGATGTGAGACCTCTACTCTACCACTGTTTCGTTTCGGCAGCCTTGGTTGGGGTATGCTTACTTTTCAAGCCTCGTCAATGAACGCTGCGCCTAGCTAGTGTCTCTATTGAACCAGTTTATTGGGATCCCAGCTGACGGTTCTGGTTTTTCGAATGCGAAGATCATACTGAACCCGCTTCCCATGGTCCAGATTTGAATTGCGTTTGCGGGAACATAGATCCCACTTCACATCAAACCTTTCAGCAATGTAATTTCAAGCAATAGCAATACAGGATGACGTTTGTCGAAGAAAGGGAAACATCCTCAAAATTGGCTCGAACCCCGCACCCTCGGAGATGATCACCGCCGTCCGCCCACATAAAGTACAGTCCATGTACGAAAACATCCAAATTTGCCAAACAAACCCAAGGTAGAGACAAAAATGAGGGAGAGTCCATAATTAGCAATAGAGGGTCCCGATCCAGATGCCGTTGTATGGCCCAAGATGATCCACAATGTCACTTGTAAAGATTGTTGGGACAGCTGGGCAGCCAAATTGAGCAACACACGTAAAATGCACAGAGGGGCCACGTACCTCCGGTTGAGCAATCCACACTCGAATTATCGTCCCCGGGGCAAGACACCCAATCGGTCCCTCCAAGGATATGCACCTCTCCTTGAGGCTGGGCAAAACCCAGGAACTCCCCTGGTACGATAGGGATAGGATCAAGCATGTTGGTAATGTGAACAATGCTGAGGTGCGCGTCGACATAGGACGCGAATGCCGGATTACCCACTCGCGGGAGGCCAAAGAGTACCGAACGAACGATTATCGAGGATGGGAGATGGAGGGGAAGGTATACCGCATCCAGCAAGGCGATTGCTCCTCCTTCGCAACTGGGTTAACATGCATATACAACTAGTAATAGAAGGGTACGAACCGAGGGAGTGGCCCACAGTGATAACTTCGCTCACACCGTGATCGCTGATAACCTGTTGCACAGCGGAAAGGACTGAGGCCGCACTCCGAGAATGCGCGCCAAGGAAGCCGCTGTGCGCCTGAATACTGCTGCTGATACCTGGGAATAGTGTGGTATCAAGATCTTCTAAGAAAACTGATAGCATATCATGATCAGAACCGTGTTCGGAGAGAAGTGATTGCATCCGCTTACAATCAGCATCGACCAACAAGCCTGTTTCTGGTCAGCATTCGGCTTTGAAGGTGAGCGAAACACTCACTCAGGAATTGCGTAGGATCCGTTCCTTCATGGGCCACAACAGCCGCCTTGCCGCTCGGCCAGTAACCGACAAAGAAGTAAGGCGTGTCGCTGTCGTCACCTCCGGTCACGTACGGCACGAAGCCGCTGTTCGCGGTGCAAGCCGCACCGCAGGTCCAGGTAGCAGTACCTGGGCAATAAGCAGCACGGGCGAATTGCGTGTACGGACTGTAAGACGCGATGGTTGACTGCGATATGGTCGATATGCCTTGCCGTGCTAGAGGGGAAGCATAGGCGGCCAAGATAAATCCAGCAACAGACGCGAAGAAACTGAGCATGTCGAGCCTTGAACCTCAAAAGACTTGTGTCCTTGACCTGCACATTTGCTGCTTGCTCTTATACCTTGTGAAATGCTTCTAGTGACCGGACAATGCCTTGGCTGGCAAAGACAGTACAGAGGCACCGGCACCGTGTCCAGGGCGAGAACCGGAGACCGTATGGAGCGCTAGCTGCCATCGGGGTATCTCACAATCATGCACAGGCGAGAGGTCAGGAAAAGAGAAGGTGAGGACAACGGCGCCCGCCACCGACGGAGGGGTGAACATGTGCAGTGCATAGTGCTCGAACGAAGGGATGAGACGACCAGTATGTGTGTTCGGCACGATCACGGGGATCGAAGCTCTCCCCAGGGCGGTTGACTAGGACACATGATGCATCATACGAGGCGATATGCATGGCATGTTGTGAGCTGGAATGAAGTGGTGATGAACTTTAATGCCGGTTATTACCAGATTCCGAACCGGGACCGCTGCATTCCAGGGAAAATGTGTCGGTTGTACCTAGATAGAAGCATCTATCATGAAAAGGCGTCAATGCGGGGTAGAATCTCAAAGGAGAATGCATAGCAACCTGTCTACGACTATTATTTGCCCGGGTTTAACTCCGGCGAGAGGCGATGATGTTCAAAACCAAGTCGAGTTAGTGCAAGGGAATTCGACGTAGAAACGAGACAAGGCATAGGGTTGGGGACCATGCGGCCTTTGTGAGATATCGCCGATCTGCCGCGGCGCCGAGACCGCGCGGTCGCGATTGTTCACCAGTCACATACAGAAATAGCAGGGTATCAGCGAGATCCGTGGCCTGCCGTATAAACTTCACTGAAGCTATGGTACAGACACACACACAGGAACAGCTTTGCCTGTCGCGATCTCTCAATTTTGCTGATACTCACACCAAACAACGCGGTAGAATTACCATCGTCAGGTGCAGCCGTTGCATAACCGGATCTGCGAACGTTTTCAAGCACCGAGACAAGGCACAGCATGTGTAACCACATAGAGATTGGATTTTGATCGGCTTTGCTAGAGGCATCACCCAACGCCAACGTACTTGATACTGCCCTCCTGCTTCGGATGGCGACGACATACCCTGATGGACTGTTGAAGACGGAACAATCGCAGACGAAGCACTGAGTTGGTCATGAGGGGCAGTAAGCATACGACTTCGAGGGACGTGATTTTCCAGCCCCTTTCTCCGTTACCATTACCGGTTAGTCCAGGAGTTGCGAGCATGCGTCCACTATGAGAATAGGAGCCATGGTCGACCCGGAACACTTTCGAGGTCATCGTGACCTGTCCAAGTGCAACTCCACCCTGAAGAAAGGACGAAGACGGATCGTGCGATAAAATTACACTGAATATACCGACATGGTCATGTACCAGATATGCGAGCGGCCTGCGCGCTTCCCAGGTAACGATAGATGAGGAACGAATTGGAGAAGGCGAACGGATGTAACGTGGAATATGGAAAACGGTATCGTAGGCGCCCGAACTGCGGGCCGGAGTGATGCAGGGTCATTAGATGAAGCAGAGCAATCAAAGCCGGACAGCACGGCCGACCTTGAGGCCAAAGCTGCGATGGGAAATTATTCGGAGATCGAGGCGAGGTCCGGTGTTGCAGGCGAAGGATGTATAGAGCTGGAGAAACCTGAAACGGAAGGTGTAGGCCCGTGACCAACACGCATCAACCGGCGAATTCGGGCCAGTTCGGCCTGTATATCTCTGGGGAGACAGATTCAGCAAATGCGCAGAAGTAGTGAGCTCGAGAAAATAACATACTGTGCAATCTTGAGGGCTTCGGCGGAGTTGGCGTCAGATCTAGAGGAGGTTTGGAGTAGCTTGTCCATGTGCGGCTTCAGCAGTGTTGCAAGGCCCTGGTTCGCTGTGTAAGCCTCTCGCTTCAGGGCATCCAGCTGTGCTCGTTCCGATCTAATGCCAAGTCAATGTCTCGGACTTTGAGATACCTCGGAAGATACGCACTTCGACGCTTGGACAAGTTTTATCACATTCTGGGACTTTTTGGTGCATTCATCGACTTCATGTCTGTGCAACTCTTCTCTCTTCGCCATCTCTTTACGCACAGCGTCCATGTCTGCCTTCCAATGCCCAGTCATACTCTTCACGGTTTCGCTGAGAGTTATGAATTCACGATGACTCTTCTGGCTGACTGCAGTGGCCTCAGAGACTTGCTTTTCCATGTCTTTGAGAGCGGATTTGCTTGCGGTCGTTTCGGACTTCAGCTGGGATTTAAGCGCGAGAGCTTCCGCTTCTGCTTTCCGTGCTCTCTCCAGAAGTTCCTGAAGGAGACGTTCTTTGCGAGCGACGACCTACATATTGACATAAAACAATGGCAAGGGACCAAAAAAGGGACGCATACATTGTTCAAATTCTCGATTTCAATCCGCATTCTTTCCCTCCCGTCCTTTAGATCCTCATTTTGTCTCGTTAACTGTAATGCAGCCTCTGGTCAATGCTGTCGCTCCATCGTCGAAACTCCACTGACCTGAGCAACCTGCCGCTGACTCGTCCTCAACTGGTTCTTCGTGTTTTCTAGCGCGTTTCTGGCATTGCTCACGCCAGCTTGGAGCTCCGCAAGCACCTTAGTGGTGTTCCCGTTTCCGCTCGCCTTGCGCAAGGACATCGACATTCGATAAGAAGAGCTTGCAAAATTGGGTGAACTTGGGGAGGGAGAGAGTTGGAGGTCGCCCGAGAGGGATGTGGGGGTTAAAGGGTCACCATTAGAGTTGAGCGACGGGGAGGGAAGCGGTCCCAGGGATGAAGATCGCTGAGGGAGCGAGGTGCTGGCGATGAGCGAGCCATCTTCCGCTAGCGCCCGTGCATGCCCTACATGCGCGGTCAGTCTTACTCTCACGACTCGCAAACTGGGACAACACACCGACAGAACTGACGGGGATGCCTGTGTCCCAGGAAGCGCGCGTGAGCGAGTTCAGAGACACGGGAATAGGAGGAACTCACGGGATATAGAACGAGTCGGGCTTTGACTTCTCGTCCTGGACAGGAGGTAGTCCTCCGGTACACCTTCTTTGATACTAGCTGGTGGAGCCAGCGTACCGTTCACACTTCCATTTGCTACTGGCAGGGGAAGATGACTCTCTCCATCACTGACAGCAGCAGCGATCACCGTTAGCTGCTCGTGGCTGTTAGTTCGCTTTGCTGAGCGGCCGCTGTTGTATGCGCTTGGAGGACGGGCCTCTGGCGTGCGGGGTGTGCCAAGGTGGGAGGGTGGGCCGCGAGTAGAAAGACGCGATGAAGGGCGTGACGAGGCCTGTCTTGATGGTGGACGTGAACCTGAGGAAGCAACAGGGAGAGGAATTGCGGATGCAGTCGCAGACATGGCAGTTGTGGTCGTCAGGAGGAGGCGTCTAGGTTTGTTGGGGTTGTCTACACAGGAGCATATATCTTGGTCGTTGAGCGCGTACCAACGCGTGATATAGACAGCGTTGAAGGAGATTTGCGCGTTACAGATCAAGGACAGAATCCGGCGTTGAATGGAAAAGCGTCGAATGCTGGGGTGATAGCAAGAGAGCGGGGACATGTTCGGCCCCCTTTCGCACGATTCGCTTTCTTTACATCTCGTGGCGATGCTCCCTTCTCTCACTTAGAAAGAATGTAACGAGGGAGGCCGGCGACGCAGTCCGCTCCAGGGCAGGGTGCTAGGGTGGCGCTTCCCCCTGTAAAACTTTTTGCTGCCGCTCTTTGGGCTGTTCATTGTTCAATGTGGTTTCATTTGTCCTTGCTTTGCTGTTGTTTTCTGGGTGTTGTGGATGGACTGCATGTCTGACCCAGCCCATGTTTCCCTTCTGGTGCCTGATATGGATGCTCCGGACAGACCTTTGCCCTGTAACAAGAGGAGAAAGCACAAGAGTGATGTGATGAAATTGTGCAGCTATATGGGTTGGCTTGAGAGGTGCCGGACCAGGGGCTTGGGGGATAATGGTTCATCTTGCTATACTTTGGGTTGCATCTCCTGTATACTCACATGATGGATAGATGTTCAACTTATTCCCTCCTACCCGGACCTGTTCATCAGACATCCTTCCAGCAATGCAGTGGTCTTGGATTCTCTCATGGCTGCCTTCTTGCACAACCCCCTTCCTACACCCATTCCCTGTGCTCCTGAGACTGGTGATTGGGTGTACAGGGTCAATCCAGCCCAGCCTCTACTCAAGGGAGTGACACTAGATTGTTCTCTCTTTTGAGTTCATGATGGTGTTCCATCTCAGCATCTGGACACCTTGCTCAACCTCACCAAAGACTTCTACTCAAAACTTCCCAAGTCTTACCTAAGACAGGAGGAAGAGTTCAGTCACTCATCAGTACCAGGACTCCACTTGGGTGTTTGGAGAAGATCCAGCCCAGTGCCTGCCTTTAGCAGAGATTCAGTTAACCAGAATCCTTTGGTGAAGAGGTGGATGGATGTCCTTTTGGAGGTTATGGACATGGTGGTGGGCAAAAGGGCTATGAGGTTGTTGCATAGTCATCAACCTGAGGTATATGAGGAGAGAAAGAGGTTTGTCCTTTGACATGCTTTAGATGGGTTACTCCTAACACTTTAGCAGGATCCTGGACTGGACCTATTCTCACCCAGCATTGGCTGATACTTTGGCTGATAGACCTCAGCTTCAACAATGTGCCTGGCACATGCTGGCCTTCAGAGAGGGCCATGCCCCTGTGCCCCATATCAATTCAAATGATGACAGCAATCAGTACAGTATCCTGTTTGTCCTCAGCAACTTCACCACTGCCTATTTTGTCCTCCCTCAGCTAGGGATTCAGATCCCACTTCATCCAGGCCAGTTGCTGTTTATCAACACCAGGCACTTGGCACATCACGCCACATACTTTAGGGGAACTAGGTATGTGTTTTCTGGCCTTATGGATGCCAATCTTTGCAAAGATTATAGAAAGACAGTAGCTTAGTATAGTGACTAGGTGTTATGGTCCTCTTCAATGATACATGCTACCTATTTTTCCATCACCTCCCTAAGTGTAGACTTTCACATTTTTTGGTCAGTTCTCAGTGATTGATTTGTGATTGCCATGGTGCTAACTTCAGTATGGTTAATAGTAGACATGGTTTGGCATCTCATTGGATGTCTGAAGGTGTCACACATGATTGGTTATTTGGGAGGGTAACATGTGATACTTTGGCATGTCTTGCCTGTTGTGGGGGGTGTTTCATTGTGTGTCCTTCTTTGCAGTGGTACAGATTACTGTCTCTGATGTTTGCCAAAGATGTACCCTGTCTCACAATACTGAGTCAAGTGTTTACCAGCTACTGCATAAAGATGGATGGCAAACTGGAGGAACTCCCTTGCTCTATCCCCTCAATAATCTTTTGCCATGTTGGTTATCCTCACTGCTATTGCAAGTTGCTATGATTGGCATCCATCTTCAGCTGGCTCACATATTCTAACCTGCAGTGTAGCCTTACCCATGGCACCTGTAGCTGGCAACCTTAACAACATCCTCATGACTGATGATGTGGTTGGCATCTTGCACTATTTCCTGCCCAGCAGAGCTTTGGAGCTGGAAGTTGGTGTATACAGCATCACAGCCAAGATTGCATCAAGGACAACCTCTATGGCTGTCAGTGATGGCTTCAATACAGATGATTTTGAGTTTGAGCTGGATTGCTTGGTGGTATGTTTTCCTGAGTTAATATGATGGCAAGTGCTGATTGTTTGGCCAGCTTCTTCTGCTCTCCCATGAGAAACTGCCAATCCCTCCTGTAGTCTGCATTGCAGCATGTCCTTTCAATGTTCATGCTTGCACCTTCAATATGGATGCCATGCCATGGATTTCCACTGGCAAGAAGGCTTCTCACTTTTGGTGCTACTTTCCGGATGAAGGGCGGTTTGCTAAATCAACCCCCCATGTCACTTCAAATGCAAATTTGCATGTGACTGGAGTTCTTACCGGCATATCCCTTTCACAGGAAGACTTGACTCTGGCTTGTAAGTGATTCTCACTCTGGGTAAGAGACAGTTTTCCACAGTTAATATTTATTGTTGAATTGTTATCCTACAGATTCTTGATTATGACTATCTCTCTGGAACCACATCTCAGCACCATCACCAGCACCAGCTACACCATTGAAATCAGCCTTTTGGTGGTCTCGCTCTGCTTCACAGATCAACACTCCTTTCCCAGCTGGATCACCAACCACCTCAATAGGGCAGATACCTTCCAGACAAGAAAATGGTCTGGCTGAAGGAATCAAAGTTGCAACAGAGATTAGCCTTGATCACCAAGGCAATGGTGAAACAGGCTCACCAAGAAAGCAGACCAGACATTTTTGATGCACATCAACATAGTTGCCTTCTGTATGGTTGTCTGAGGTGGAACTGGCTCTCAGAATTTGCATTGAATGAGCACACTGTACCCTGTTTATTTCCTCACACCGGTCAGGGCAAGAGAGGCCCACTGAGACATATTTGTGGAGAGGTCAAATAGAGATGGCAGGCTTTTGTAGCTCCCATCTCCCAATGACTGGCTTGAGATGCCCCTAGAAAATGAACAGCACCTTCCTCAAGCACATGGAGCACACAGCATCCATAGAAGAGAGGCCAATGCCCAAAGACATCATGCAAGAAGAGAACAGGAGACAGAAGAAGCCTGCCTTCTTCAGCACCAAAGAGAGTGAGAACAACATCAACATTGAGAACAGAATATGACAGAAGAATGGTGGCACCAGTATCCAGCTATGAGAAGAGCTCGACAGGCCAGGTATAGAAATTGGCAGAGACAGCAGCATCTGGAAGCTCAGAATAACATGGGCACTAACCATGTCAAGGGCATCCTGCCTATACTGCTACAAAACTTCCCTGGCAGCAGAACACAGCAAATGAACCAACCACCCAGACAGGTCGAATTGTGGTGGCATCTCTTCCCAAAATCCTCCACTGCAGCTGGCCGGCAGTGTGCTATCTCACAGTGGAACAGGGTCTGTCTTTACTGCAGTGCAATGCTCCTCAGGTCAGTCCTATTATTGAGTGAGCCCTTACACATGTCTAACACCAAGACTCTCCCTGGATTCTCAGTGCCGAGGCAAATACATTTTGCTGCAAGAATGGGACATATGTGTTACCATGGCTACCTCTGCTACCTGCTTCCTACAACATCTTTCTGGAAAGCAATTGTCTGTCTGCCCTGTCTTGAAAACTCAATGGCCTCTTTGCATTGACTGCAATCAGGACAACAGAGGGCTTTGTGCAAGGACTCCAGCCCCCATCCAAGATGGTTCTCACAGGTCACACCTATCATCACATGCTAGATGTGGCAAACCCAACACACTCAATCCATTGGTTCCTTTACAATCAGCAGGAGAGAACAGATAGAGGGCACAGGATGAACATATCTCCAGATTGGCTTGCAGCAGTCTCAGAAGCATTGGAACACCATAACCCATACATCCATGAACTTCTTCACTTTCAAGATGATTCCTTACCAGATATGGCTATGCTAGAGCTCCCTGAGTTCACTGCAGCTGGAGACTTCACAGCAATCATGCATGCTAACAATTCAACATTGGTCAATCCACATAGTATCCTGATATGGTGTCTGGGTATGTTGCTCCTTTCACATATGAAACTTGGCTCATTTATTTTCTAGGGGATGATCAGCCATCATATATCAGCATCCTGAGCCAGCATTATGAGCCGCTGCAGTATCCCTTGCTGTTTCCTCATGGGACAAGGGATGGGGCATCATAGAGAATGATGGCCAACAGGCCAGAATACAACAATGCTATGTAAATGCATATGGTGTTACCCAGCATTGGTGGTACTTCTCCCACCTAATAATGGAGGACTGATTCCTACACTTTGGTCAATTGGTCAATGAATACATTTGTGATGGCTTCTCCAGAATTGAGGAACAACATCTTGACTATATCAGACATGCAAGAGAACATTGTGCAGAAGGACTTCACCCACCTGATGATTGCAATGAAGACAGAGAAGATAGTGAAGATGACAAGGGGCCCATCAATATTGACCTACCTGCAAGCTTCATTGGATCACACAAATGGGCAAGTGAGCAAACTGCAGATGCACTTGCCCTTGCTTGAGCTCATGGTCAAGCCACTATCTTCACAACATAGACATGCAATCCCAACTGGCCAGAGATTAGAGAATGCTGCAGAGGGGGCCAGGATGCCTCAGATATTCCTGTGGTTGTTGCATCAGTCTTTAAGGCACGACTGCAGCACTTCAATCACTGTCAGGGCACCAGCTCATTGCTTGGTCAAGAGACATGACTAAGCCTTTATGACATGGAAGTAGCTGGTATGCCTTGGCATGTGCTGGAACCTGCTGGAAGGATTGGATGGTCAGGTGACCTGCTGTGCATGGCTGTGCATGACCTCATATGACCTCATCCTTGGTCATATGACCTGATCACCTGACTAGGGTGAGTAAGCAAGATGTTCTAGCAGGTTCCACCACAGAGGTATAAATATAAGGCCTACTCTGCCTGGAGACTGTCTCTTCAGACTTGGTCTCTTAGGATCATCCACAGGTACCTATACTGTAGATAGGTCTTAGTCATCAGGTCTACTCCACTTCCTTGTTGCATGC
>NW_024467202.1:919962-926864 GCF_000292625.1 Dacryopinax primogenitus
TGCTAAAAAGGCTATTGCAGATTTCCATAGGCTTTACCCCTCTGCTCCCAGAAAGAATTTCAGCCATCACCTTTGATAGGCTTGACTTCCAACCACTCATTAACTATACTATATCTGGAAAGAAGAAGGGAAAAGCAGAAGAAGGAGTATCAACATGCTGGGACAGCATGTCTAGAAGGGGGGGTGATGTCAGGGCACCAGCTCATTGCTTGGTCAAGAGACATGACTAAGCCTTTATGACATGGAAGTAGCTGGTATGCCTTGGCATGTGCTGGAACCTGCTGGAAGGATTGGATGGTCAGGTGACCTGCTGTGCATGGCTGTGCATGACCTCATATGACCTCATCCTTGGTCATATGACCTGATCACCTGACTAGGGTGAGTAAGCAAGATGTTCTAGCAGGTTCCACCACAGAGGTATAAATATAAGGCCTACTCTGCCTGGAGACTGTCTCTTCAGACTTGGTCTCTTAGGATCATCCACAGGTACCTATACTGTAGATAGGTCTTAGTCATCAGGTCTA
The DNA here is from genome assembly GCF_000292625.1 of Dacryopinax primogenitus. Classification (NCBI taxonomy): domain Eukaryota; kingdom Fungi; phylum Basidiomycota; class Dacrymycetes; order Dacrymycetales; family Dacrymycetaceae; genus Dacryopinax; species Dacryopinax primogenitus. Next base: position 920,487 of record NW_024467202.1, read on the forward strand.
CTCCACTTCCTTGTTGCCTGCTTAGACTCTTGGCACTCTTAGGTGAGCAGACTCAGTCAGCCTGTGTTGCCCTAACAATCACCTATTACAGCAGCACTTCGGCAAACTCCTGTACATTATCCAAGTGGCAGAGTTTCAGAAATGTGGCCTACCCCATGCACATATAGTTTTCAAGGTACGCCATGCCTGTATAGGTATTTGTTTAATGGAAGCCTATATTGCTAGGTCCACCCTGAGCTCCCACCAGATCAGATAGATTGCATAATCAGTGGTCACATTCTGGAAGAACCCCAACTAGCAGCCAAGATTGAATGGTGGATGTCACACCCAAGAGACCATCTTGGCCCAGACACATACCATCAATGTAATCATGATGGGAAATGCATCTATAACTTCCCCCAACCACTTGCTGACCATACCTGGATCAACAAAGAAGGTCATGCAGTGTACAAGTGCTTCACTGAGAGGGACCAATGGATTTCATCACACATGCCTCTATTCATTGATGAGCTTGATTGCCATGTCCATGCTGATATTGTCAGTTCAGCACATGTCTTATCTACCTTTACAAGTATCTCTATAAAGGCCCAGACAACACAATGTTCAATATTCTGGATCCAAACTGTCCTCCTAGGGATGAGGTCAATGACTATGTTAAAGGTCAATACCTCTCAGCCTGTGAGGCTTCTTGGAGAATTTTTGGCTTTCCTATATCAAAACACATCCCTGGCATCACACAACTCTCTGTACATCTAGAAGGAGAAAACTATGGCCAATTATATCGACACAATGGTGGTCAGTCAACAGCCTCAACACTACTTTGATACTTTGCATGTCCACGCCATCCAGCCCTACTCCCTTTGCTATATGCAGAATACTTTTCAAGATATATCTTGGATGCATGGAAAGGAGACCTCCCTCCTGGTGCATTCCTTGAAGAAGTGCAGCCAGGAATGCCACAGAAAGTGATCAAATGAAGAACCACAGAACACCATGCCTGTTTGCAAAGCATCTCACCATCTTTGGGGGATGTCTTCTACCTTCAGTGTTTACTCCAACACAAGGCCGCAAAAAGCCATGAAGAGCTATACTGGGTGAATGGTGTTCGATATCCTTCATATGTGGAGGCAGCATGTGCCCAAGGCCTCTTTGATAATGATAATGAAGGACACTATGCTTTACCAGAGGCTGTTGCAGATCTTTGTACTCCAGCACAACTATGCTTTCTCTTTGCATGTGTGGTTCTGGAAGGGTATCCTGCTCCACCCTTATGGGATACATTTTGAGAGGATCTCTCAGCTGATTTTCTTTGGCACCTCCCACAACCTGTCACAGCATATAACCAGGCTCTTCTTTCTATTGGAGGTATTTTTGCTGATGTAGGAAAGGATCTATCATATTATGGGCTCCTGCAGCCTGCAAGGCACTCAGTGGAGCTCACCCAAGAACTTGCTGCATTTGCAGGTCAGGAGCTGTGGTTGGCTGAGGCTGCTTGCATTGGCTATGCACAGCTGACAGAAGAACAACATGTGGTATATGATGAACTTTGTGCATCTCTACTCACAGCGCAACATCAAGACCATGCATTTGGCCCCTACTTTCTTGAAGGCAAACCAGGACAAGGCAAGACATTTTTGGTGGACACACTCTTGGCCTGGCTCAGGAGCAATGGACACATTGTTTTGGTGGTTGCATCAACAGGCATTGCAGCTACCATTTATGAGCATGGCCAGACAGTGCATTCTCTCTTCTGCATTCCAGTGAAAGACATTCATGTCTCTCTTCATTCACAATTGCAGTGTTCTCATCTTTACTACTAGGACCACATTGGTATTCTCTCTGAGATCTGAATACCCTTTGGACAGGCAGATCTTATTCATGCTGCCAGCTTAATTGTTTTTGATGAGATGCCAGGTGCCAATAAAACAACAGTGGAAGCTATTGACATGGTTTGTTGTTGTATTACAAGCTGTGATGTCCCTTTTGGTGGTCTTCCATTTCTTGGCCTTGGAGACTTCTGTCAGCTAGCACCAGTGGTCAAGGGAACAGGTGAAACAGCAGCCCTACAAGCCTCTATTCTCTCCAGCCCACTCTGGCCTATGTTTAAGATTTGCTGCCTCCATGCACCAGTGTGCAATAGAGATGACCCAGAATTTTCAGCCTTTGTGGATTATATTGGAGAAGACACCTCTGGAGAACAAGTCAGGCTCCCTCTACTTCAACCAGTATCTAACCTTGACATGGTCCTTGACTTTTTGTATCCACCACACATTCTGCAAGACCCTGTCCAGTGTTTAAGTCAAGCATTTCTCAGCCCCCATAATGCAACAGTGGATACATTCAATGCACAGACATTGGAGTTGCTGCAATCAGATGAAGGTGCATCTTCTGACTCAAAGCAAAAAAAAAAGAACACTCACAACTTTTGCTTGACTCAATCAAAGATGGAGAAGCCCTGGATCTGGATAATGAAGAACAAATGCCTGAATACTTAAACATGCTCACCATGCCAGGGATTCCTCTGCATGCCCTCACATTCAAAGTGGGGGCAATTTGCCTGCTCATGAGGAACCTGTCAGTGGCAAAGTGCTTGGTCAAGAATGCCAGAGTAGTTCTTGAAAAACTCAATCAACACTTTGTTCAGGTACGACTGCTAGCACCTAATGATGAGCTGAGCAGAGAGCTCTTCTGTATTCCCCACATCCATTTTGCATTTCAACCACAACATTCAAGCTGGACAGTGATTTGCACACAACTGCCACTTCATCTTGCTTATGCAACTACTTTTCATAGCTGTCAAGGGCTCACTCTTGATAAGACAGTACTAGACTGTTGCACTGATGTCTTCTCTCATGGCCAGCTATATACTGCATTGACCCATGTGCATACATGAGCTGATAGCCTAATTTTGTTCCCCAAAATTGAGACTTCACAGTTGCAAACATTCAGAGCAGTCAACTCATGTTGCCCTTTGTACCTATATAGCATATGGAATTTAGCTGCACACACATGTTCCTTCACTGCCTTGCTTGTGCACAGCACACTCTAAATTAGGGTCCTTGTAATTAAGTATTACCTTTTTCGGACGCGTCCGCGATCCGTACCACGCGTCGACCGCGTGATATGACGTGTCACCCTCACCGCGTCCCTTCCCTGATGCAATACCACTTCTGACACGGCATCTCCTGCACATATACTGACGAGGGAGCAAAGCAGGATCAACCTTGTATCTCAACCATCGATTCATCACTGCGTGACAGTGGCAAAAGCTCATACCCGATTACCTCGACGCAACCTGTCCTGCTCTTTATGGATACATCTTGCCTCCGAGCTCCATCTAGCTAATTATGATCATTCTTGGGTGCTTGCCTGACGTGACGCCATGTCGAACGCACTATGATACTATATCTCCCCAACGGGAACAGGCTGCAGGACGCGCAGAGCATACAGGCTTGTCGGTGAGTATATGATCACCCATTGGCGTGGTTGTGCCGCTCAAACCACACAACTTGAAGGCTACGACCACCTCTCCTCCGCCGACCACCGTTCCACCACACCAACAACAAAAACAAAACATGGCGCGCCTCTTCCGTTGCTCTCTGGGTGTAAATCTTCACAAAGGAGCAAGTGAGAGCTCCTGGAGAAACGAAGACAGAAGATATCCCCTCTTGCTGGCGGTCGTGTGAGCCACAACGGAAGATCCAGCTCGCTATCGTATCGGGAACCCGTTTAAAAAGGTGGAAACTCCGTAGAGTGAAAGGACACGCCGACCTGGAGAGTGTCTGGTTGGAACATGAAAGAGGTGAACGAGCAGGAAGGAGCAATGGCCAGAATGCAGGAATGGGTGTCGTGATTGAACCAGTACGAGGGCTCTTCGTGTTGTGGCCTAAGTACTGATCAAGAGTAGCTTGTATACGCGTTTCGCCGTTCTGGGGATGTCGCTTGTCAGGGGTCAACCTACGTTTTCTGGGCCTTTGCGTTGGGCCTTTGCGTTTCGCACGATCCCCACCCTCACGCCCACCCGTATCCGTATCTTCCGCTTCTTGCGACTCTCCCGGGGTCAATGTCTCCTAGATGAATCTCGCCGCCGTGATGGAAAACATCCTGCCGTCCATCCTCCTCACTTGGGTATTAACCCTATCTCAGAGGCGACTGCGCAAGCTTGAGCAGCGCTTTCGCAGAAAGCAGTTTGGTGAGACTCCTCCGAACGGCCGAGGGATGAAAGCAGTCGACTTCACCCCACTCTTGATACCTCTCTCTCCTTCCCGATTCAAAGCCTTCTCCGCAGAGAACGCGTATCACGGCCCTCTACCTTGCACATAACCTCAAACCGGACCTCGACAGATATTCAAGTGGTGTTTACACCAGCCATCGTTTAGGGTGGTTTTGACCATGGCGAAAGCAAGGGACTGGAAGGGTCGGATGGCGATATAGAGGGGTGTCTCGAGTCTGGGTCGAGGAAGATGGTATGGCCCGTTGGAGAACGTGGTGTAATTCGACAGGTGTGTGATGAGGATATCGCACTGTGACACTCTGTGTGGTTCTGAGGAATGCACCTTTTGTAGGATCAGACTGGCTCAGCCTGAGCGTCATCAACAAACCCAAGTTGCTCCTTTGTTCAGCATCACTCAGACAAGTGAAGGTGACCACGGTCTTGGCCCTGTGGAAGTGACAACAACAGCTGGGCCTTGTTCACTGCACACCTGTCTCTACACCGTCCATGTCCAAAGGCCATAAGAACACTGACCACTCATGTGGCCGCCTTAAGTGTGGTACCAGTGGCACATCTGCCCTTCTCTTTGTGGCCGACACATCTCTTCTGCTGTGAGTGTGCTCAGCAGCCATATAAATAGTGACCTGGAAATGACCTGCCTTCTCTCAGCCGCATCTTTAACCCACCCCAGAAGGACTCTCATGCCTGGCGCACTGACACTCCTCCATAACCCATCGGATCGGGACAGCCCTGATTGTTTGAATGGGGCTCCCCGCGACGTCTGGCACCACCTGTTCACTCTGTGCTTCGATCAAGACCAGGAAGACGGCGTTCTCAATTTGATGTTCACGTGTCGGTACCTGCATGAAATCGGCGTCAAGTTTCTGTATTCTCAAGTGAACATGTTCCCCAGCCAGCATGGGACATTGCTTCAATACAACAACAGCAAATCCCTCAATGTGTCCGACTATTTGCTCAAGCACCGCGATGTGATGAGAGATGTCAAACTCCTCTGCGCCTTGGAGCCGTTTCTTCCTCGATTCAGTTTTGTGTCAACTCTTCCATTCCTGCGCAGTTTGACCCTTGTTCGCCTCAAGATCACCGAAGATGTTCACAGCTTGCTCCTCGACATTCCCATTTTTTCATCTATCTGTTTCCGCCGTTGCTCGATTGGACCTGGTAGCAAGCTATCCGAAATGCCTGTCCGAACCCATGCGGGCCTCCAATGCCTAGAAATCTACAGGATGATTGTCCGGACCCAAATCCCTTTCGCAACCGGTGCCAGGGACATCGCACTCCAAGAGTATCTGCCATTTTGGTCCGCATGGCTTGGTCCTTCTCTTCAAGCCATCGATTTTGAAGAACCTATCATTTTTGGATATGGCCGTAAGCGCAATGCTCAGTTCGGATATCTGGATTCTTTGGAGCCCTTGTTTGCAGTAATGCCAACCACGATCATGCATATGCGGTTTACAAAAGCGATCTAGCTCTCTGCGGTCCTGGTAGGCCCCCTGGCAGGCCTTCTTGCCAAGTCGACGACAACAGCGAACCAGCACTCTGAGGCCCTGGCAGGCCTTCTTGCCAAGTTGATAAACTTGCGTACGCTCACGTTCAGTGGACATCTCCCTGGTCTTCCCGCTGCTCTTAGCCGACCAAACTGGAGCGGTCTGTCAAATCTCACTCGGGTTTTTGGAACATCTAGGAACCATTTGTCCTCTAACCTGTGCGGCACTTCAATCTATCGGTGTCATCCTCCATGATGAAAAGCCTACCGCTGAGGTGGTTATGCGGGGTTGTGCGAGCAATTCCAAGGTACTGGAGAGTTTCATCACCTGAAGGAACGATATTGACACTGATAAACTTGTGCCCTTTTGTAGTTCGTCCACCGTTGCTTTGAGCATGCACAAATGGAGGAAATCAAGGTTCATGTAAAAGATTTCGAGTGGTGTCAAACGGTTGGTCGCTGTCAATGGCTGTGAGCAGCTCTAACTAGATGTACTAGAGCGCTCAGATGTTCGATGAGACTGTCCTGGAACCGGAGCTCGACGGCGCTATCACGGTCTCGGAACCCCAACCCGATGGCAAGCCCAAACCGAAGAAGAAATACGACGTGAAAATGTCGACGGTGCCACTCTTCGCTCACGAACGGATTCCGAACAATCGCC
>NW_024467202.1:928699-938824 GCF_000292625.1 Dacryopinax primogenitus
CAAGAAAGCGCTCTTTCTCCTCCATACTCTCACGCCTCCGCTTCTCGCGCCTCTCACCTAGCCCCATCCCTCTTCCACGGACGGAAGAGCTTCCTGCGTTTGTAGACAACGTCTTGCCGTCGATGCTCGTTCACCTGGGCGTGATCTCGCTTTCTGAGGCGAGGGACGCAAGGTTGAGAACTGCTTTCGGAGAGATCGACTCGGCGACACTGCTGGAATTGCCTGCATCGGACGACCGAGGGAGGGCGGAAGAGGAGTCTTCCCTTGCGCCGAAGCCAGGACCAACCCTTACTCCCTCCCAAGTCGCAAGCCTCCGTGCAGCCAGCATCACAGCACTCGATGCCTTCGCTTCCCGTGCACATGTGCTCAAGCTGGACCTGAACGGAGCTGGAAGCGGCGGAGCCACGGCTGTGGGTCTAGATGGATGGCTTTGGAGCGCGGCCAAGAAAAGGGAAGACTGGCGGGCGTGTGAGAGGTTTGTAGAACGCGAACCGGAGGTGTTCTTTTGATCCGTGTCACAAAAGGAAGGGAAGAGTCTGTCAAAGAATGAAGAGATAGTGTCAAGGATGTGGTGAGGACACACGGTTGTAATAATATACCACGTTCTAAACTCATGATGCATGGTTTGTAGGACCAGACCAATGTCCTGATCTGGTTTCTCCATCCCTTCACTCGAAGAAGCAGGGTCAGAGATGATGATATAAGTTCACCTCCATCGCATACCTACCCATGCACCCACATATACTCTACCCCCTGTGCCGCCCAATATGGCTGAGCTGCCCTGCGCGGTATGTCTCGCTTCCAAGATGGATGCTCAGTGGTCATCTCAATGCTACCTGAAGCTCGCCTATCTCTTATCTTCTGCATCTCCAATCCATCTCACCCCACAAGGGCTCTCATATTTGAGTTGCTGATCTTTGGCTATGGCCGGCCGAAGAATGCCAGAATCTGCTGTGACTGGTCGAACAGAGTTCCGAACAAGGTCTCGTATCATCTGTTCACTTATATTACGATCAAGGTCGGGCGGAGTCATTCCCAACTTGACGTTGACTTACTGGCATCTGCACGAAATTGGCATCAAGTTTCTGTATTCCCGAGGGGTATCTTCTCCAATCGTCATGGAACGCTATTCCGGTACAACCACGGGAAAATGGATTCATGCTTCGGAGTACGCACTGCTGAAGAGCAAGGTGATCAGAGATGTCAAAGTCCTCTGCGAAGAACGAGCAACCTCTGTCGTTTTGGCTTCTTGTCGACCCTTTCTTTTTTTGCGTAGTTTCTCGCCCTGGATATGACTCAAGCTGTTGTCACATTGCTCATCGGCATTCCGAGTTTATCATCTCTCTCTCCGCCGTTGCAATCTTGACAATGGTGCCCCCCTGTCTCCCATGCTTTACAACAACATCCGATGAGCCTCCGACGCCTCGAATTTTACACGCTGACGGTCGTGGCTGGAGGCGGCTCGCAACCGACGTCAGAGGGATCGCACTCCAAGCTCTTATCATATTTTGGACAGTATGCCTTGGCCGTCTCTCGAAGCCCGGAGGAAGCCCTCGATTCAAGCGAACATGGTATTCGATACTTTGATCCTGAGCCGAGTCGTCAACGCAACGCTCCAGTGTATGAAGTGCAGCGCACTAGCAAGAACAAGAGCCAGAGCGAGGGGGGTCATGAAATGGGAAATGGCAAGCTAAACTTCGCTGAGAAAACTGGGGCAAGATGTTGACTTGATTTTGTTGAGATGTCGAACATCTGGAGTTTGGTAACTTTGGGGGAGGGAGAATGGTTCAGCCTCCTAGGGTTTACACGAACTTCCGATAGACTATTTCCGTACCCTGATGACTCGGTACGCTTAGAAAATACGATTACATTTCATTATAGCTCGGGAGACGGCAAGTGGTGTCGTTAGTACATTTGCAGGTAGAGTACAGTCCGATACGAATACACATTTGAGTTCAAGTTTGAGTTCAGGTTGATGCGCAGGTGTTTGACTTATAGTTAAGCCGTGCCGGTTGGGGGGTGACGAGTGCTTGCGGTCTTTCCTGCTTTCGGATTCCGTTCCCTCCTTGCGAGTTAGAGTGATAGTTCGAGTCGAGTTGTTCAAGAGTTTGAGTTTGAGAGTTTGAGCGTTTGGGTGCTGAGAGGTGGGAAATCATTCTTTGGAGAATGAGAGTGAGGATTCAACTTGGGTTATTGGACGACTTGGGCTCAGTGCTTGGTCGAGGGTTCGAGGGTTTAAGCGTTTGTTGGTCCGAGGGTTGGATGGTCCGAGGAATCCAGTTTCAGGGATTGAGAGGTCGAGCATGCATGTTCCAAGTTTGACTCGATCGAGTATCGGAGGATCCTAGGATTTGTCCGTCCGTCCGTCCATCCGTTCATCTGAGCGTAGCGAGCGTTCCGAGGGTTTGAGAATCCAAGATCCAAGATCCAAAGAGTCCAGTTAAGTGCCAAGAGAGGAAGTGTCCGATCGATTTCGCTGCAATCCTAAAGCTTATCGGTTGGGAGCTGAGACTGCTCCTTCCGGGGTTACGGGTACGGGTAGGATGGGGTAGGTCGGGTAGGTCGGCATGAGGAGGGGCAAGGAATTAGGCGTAAGAGGTTGTCCAGTTGCTCACAAGTCGGAGAGCGGACGAGTTGGAGTTGGAGTTGGAGTTGAGCACGTCTGTTCAGGGGAGGATCGAACGGGTATGATCCGATAGTCGATTGTCCATCATTCGAGGAATAGTCACGAGAGTTCAGTTCAAGTCCGATGTCCGAGCGCCGGGAGCTGATGCCGAACCGAACCAAGAGGAGACGAGAAGCACCAGCCGAGAGGGTTGTCACAGAAGGGAAAGAATCAGCGGATCACAGCTTCGTCCGCCCATTTCCCAAGTGCGCGACTCGGTCTCCCATCCCATCCCATATCCATGCCCATGCCCATATCCGCCTGCACCTGCATCTGCATCTGCGCATGGGGCATGAACTGCCTCTGAACCAGCCTTTTCCCCGATATCGGTATCAGAGGTCCTGTTTCCTCCCGCGAGGTATCCACCAGCTGGGGGTCGACATCTTCCTCCCTCCCCCTTCCCCTCTCCCTCGTTCTTGCCTTCCCCTTCCCCTTCCCTCTCCCTCTCGTTCTGCCTCTTCTCTCATCCCTCCCGGGTCCGAACTGCTCTCCCGGGATATGCACACCCACACCCACACCGACGCCAACGCTGACAGATTCCCGCTGTACGTTCTCTGTCGAGAGGGCGAGGGTGGGTCCAAGTCTGGGCGAGAGAGGGAGGGAGAACTTCGTCGTCGTCGTCGGGGAAGAAGGGCGAGGGGTGGAGGGGAGCCGGGTTCTTGGCTTTGGGGGAGTTAGGGGACTTGGGGAGGGTGGGGAGGGAGCGGAGGGAGGGAGTGGAGGTTCAGAGGAGGGGGATTTGGTGCTTGGTTCCCCTATCTCTCTTCCCACCGTTGGCCCTGCCCCTATCCCAGCCACAGGGGGGATGAAAGGATCCAACCCCGGTGCAAGGGGCACAGAGGGCGAGGAAGAGGGAGAAGGAAACGAGGGGAAGGAAGGGAACGAACATTCTTGTTCGTTCTTGATCTTTAGCGGGGAGTCTTCGACCCTGCTTGAGAATACGATACGGATGTTGGGTTGGAGGTGGATGTGCGGTTTGGGGTGACGAGGGGATGGGAGGGGGGATGATGCGCCTGAGGAAGAGGCGGAGGAGGAGGAGAGAGGGGAAGAAGGGAGTTCGGGCATGTCCATCTCCTCCCCCTCCTCGTCGCAGGTAACCCCGAACTGCACGGCATACTTCAGCACCCCTTCGGCGTACAGTGTCTGCCTGACGATTGCCCGTCCTCCTGGAGGCAGATGTCGCACGTCGTAGGGTACGAGAAAAGCGCGCAGAGGCTGGAGTTCGGGGTTGAGCAGTAAGAGCTGGAGGGAACCCTTCGGTGGTAAAGGGAGTCGAGGGAGGGGGATAGGGAGGAGAGCGACGTAGGGCGTCGGAGTTGGTATCGGGAGAGAGTAGAAGGTCGGGTTGAAGGGTATTGTGAGTGCTTTAGAGGGAAGACGAAGACGGGCTGTGAATTTGGGTTGGAGGGTGTGAGGTGCTGGGATACGAAGGGAGAGGAGGGAGGATGACCATGAGCCTGGTAGAGGGTGGGCGTGGGTGGGAGTGAGGGAGAGGGGGGAGCGGTATGCAGGTGGGGCTGATGATGAGATTGTGATGGGAGTAGAAGGGAGTGGAGTAGGTGGGCGTATTGTACACATCTCTAGCAGGGAGAGAGGGAAGAGAGAGATGCCTGCGTGCATGCATCGTGTGGATAATGTATGACATCACGTGTACGGAAGCAGAGTTTAAGTGTTATGTCCGTTCCGCTTCCCTCAATGATCGGAATGACCCTGACTACCGGTCACTAGAAGAGGGAAGAACATCTCCATCTCTGTTCTCTCTGTTTCATTCCCATCTGTTATACCCCCAAACGCTCTCTCACTCATTCACGACCTTCCTCCCCTCTCTCTCCCCTCTCTTCCTATGGACCCCCTTCTCCAACCTTCTCATCCTCTCGCAGAATATCTAGCTAGTACGTACATCCTCCTCATCCCCATCCCTCACTAACACAACACAGACACCGACCCACCACACGAACCTACCTCTCTTCTCCCAGGTTACTTCACTTGGAACTACCCATGTCCCCACGTCCAGCATCCGTATGCCCATATCATCCTCCACCAACTACACGACCTCCACCGGTACATCCTCTCATGCCTCCCTTACATACCCGAGAATAGCACAGCAGAACGACTAAAGTTCCTCGTCATATCCAGCTCATTACTCGAATCTCACCTACCTAGGAACGCAGCTGCGACAGCATCGGCAACCGCACCTGCTACACCAAGAGCGGACCACCAACCCCTCTCCGAGCCGTCAACACCGCGCTTCGCTCCCCAATGCACACCATCAGCCCCCCCATGCCCAAGGATAGGCATTTGGCTCACAGCCTGCGTCGGCGGCGCATGCGCCCTCTTAGCAGGGAGCGGAACTGCCTTCGTCATCCTCCAACTCCTCTGCCTAGGGTGGGGTATCCTCTCCCCCCCGGTTCGCGCACACCGGCGCTCTCCATCCACCAGCAGCACTCTGAGCAACAACTCCAACTCCCAAGATCAGGAACAGGAAGAGTCTCACCTCGTGCTAGGGTCGGTGGACGCACTCGTCAGAGCTACCGAGCAGTGGGATACGAACGTCTCTAGCGCACTGGACCTGCTCGAAGCGGACGAATCCTCCCTCTCCTTTCCCAGTGGATCACCCGCACAGGGGACGAACGACCCTACCTCAGCACTGCGCGACACCTTGCGTCATTTCCTACTCTCCTCGACCCAGGCTGCAGAACACGTCCGCACATCCCTCGCCCCGCTTACGGATACCCAGACTCTGACACAGCTAGGGGTGATGTATGCTCCTCAGGCTGATGTCCCAGGGAGTGCGCTAGGGGAGGGAGGGGACTGGGGAAGAGACCCAACCCCAAGGCCAAGGAAGAGGAACACACTTCCTCTCCCGCTGATGCTCGGCTCTCCCTTACAGGAACATCCCAGGAGCCCGCAGAGTCTTTCCAAGCTCCGCACACGGCCGACCCTCTCAACAGCAGGATTAGGCCCGAGCGTTTCCTTTCCCCTTGGACTGCGGGAACTTGCTGAGCAGGAAGAGCACGTTCAGGGACAAGTGGTGCTACTCGAGACTGCTCACACTGGGCAAAACGCTCTGCCAACACCGTTCACCTCCCCCGTTGCCGTTGCGGGTCCTAGCGCCCCACACTCGCACTCGCATACACGCACGCACATGCCTTCCCGGACTCCTATCTCCCCCTCCTACTCCCCCTCCCCCACCCACACGCCCAGGTCCTCCACCCCCTCCCGTGCCCGCCGCACCCACTCCCTAACCAGGTCAAGATCCGATCTCCAAAAGAGCGCACGGCCGGCAACTGTCGGCCCTTCCTCTGCCCGTTACTCGGGAGTGTTGGGATCCGCATTCGCGGATTTCCCCCCTCCTTTGCCTGCTTCCTCTTCTGCTTCCCCTTCCCCTTCCCCTTCCTCTACGTCCGCACGCCCACTCCGGAGGATCCGCTCCCAGACCCTATCCCTACACACTGCTACCCCTTTCCAACCGTTCTCCCTCCCCTCCACCCCAATTCCCAGACGTCGCCGCCCATCGATAGCCCAACGACTCCGAGCGCCTCTTTCCCTCCGCTCGCTCTCCTCTCTCCTAGCACGAACGCTCCAAGCCCGCAGGTGGGCCGCAGCGCACCTCCTCGCTCTGCGGGAACCTGCGCGCCAGGCCTCCGGAGGAGGAGGGAGCAGGCGGGTCTTCCCGGGGGAGATGGACGATGGGGCAGCGGATACGAGATACTGGGAGGACGTGGCTGGGCTGGTGGCCCTCTGGGCTGAGGGGATGGAAGGCCTCACTTTGGGGTTGAGGGATGCATTGGCTTTTGCAGCGCAGGAAGTCGAGGAGCTTGTAAGGCACCCGACGAGCCCTTTTCCTCGCTCGTCGCACACCGAAGGCCAAGGCCAAGGTGCCGAAGGCCTAGGCACAGGCGTAGGGGGGCGAAGTTTTGCACCTGGGCAGACGGCGACGGCTAGGTTTTTGGATCGGACGAATAGGGTGTTAGACGCTCTGGAGCAGGCGGGGGACGTGGTTCGGGGGAGCACGCATGCGCTTCGAGGGTGGACGCTTGCTCGTGGTTTGGGGAGGTCGAGAGCGAGAGTTTCCCGAGAGCTGGAGGAGCAGGCACTGGGACAGGGACAGGGACAGGAAGAAGGTGTGGGAGCAGTTGAGGGAGTGGGGGACCCGCTGGAGGTCTGGGATGGGATTAGACCGTTGCTTGCTGTTTTGGTTAAGGAGTATGAACGGGGGAGGAGGGAGCTGGTGGAGGTCGTCCAGAAGCCGGAGCGGGGGGGAGCGCTGAGTGAGCAGGCAGTGGCGGATGGTCAGGAGGGCGTTGGGGAAGGAGAAGCAGAAGCAGAAGCAGAAGAACCCGAGTTGATGAAAGATCATTCTTCTTCCGGCTCTGAAGACCCCTTCCCTCTCTTCTCTCCTTCGCAAAACCCGTTCGACATGAGCACGAGCTCCGCCCACCAGATCCTCGACAGTGTCCTCCCCCCCCTAGTGCCTCTGGCACTCGAAGAACCCTTTGACTTCTCCCAGCTGGGGATCGTTCAGGTTTTCGAGGACGCAGGGGCGGTGGGTGCTTGGAGCAGGGAGAAGTCGACTTTGACGAGGGAGGAGAGGATCGAGAGGTTGAAGGCTGAGCGTGAGCGTGCGGGGGGGAGGACTATGCGATGTTCTGTGTCGGTGTCGGGCTCGGTTGAGGGTTCGGGTTCGAATTTGGGTGGTGGGCCGGTTTCCCCCAGAGCGAGAGGAAGAGGAATGGGCATGGGCATGGGAATAGGGCCGCCCGGGGAAGTCGTCCAGGAACTGAAAGACGTCATACAACGTGTAGGCCAGCGAAGGCTCGCGCTCGTCGACCACCAGCAGCAGCAGAACCAGCAGCAACAACAACAACCTCTGCATCAGGCGAGCGCGCGACGCACTTCCACTTCTATGGCTGGGACGAGCCCGTGGGGCAAGAGCCTGGCCAGCGGGGGGACTGCTCCTGTTACACCGCCTTTCTCACCTCTTGGCAGGGGTGCGGTGCTCGAGACTGCTGATGAGGAATGAACTGCTGATTGACGACTAACTAGGGGAAGGACGTGCAGTCTTTCTCCGACGGCAAGGTCTATGATCATGATCCATCATCCTACGACTATCGACTATCTATCGAAGAGTGCCTCTCTTGTAACGAGAACGACCATTCTGGAGGGTGCAAGTTACCCTTATCTTCATACCACATCCTGTCCTGTCCTGTCCTGGGATTCGCTTTCTTGCTTCGCTAAGTACATTATCCCCTCCCGTGATACCTACTCCTCTCCCCTTGGTCCTTTGTCCTTGGTTCTTCGGGCTCTTCCATGTCTCGGGCCGGACGACATCGTGTATCCCTATCCCTATTCCCCGCCTTCTCTTGCTCATCTCATCTCTCTCGCGCACCCGCCTCCCCTCTCTATCTTATTTAACCAAGAAATCACGAAAACATCATGATTTGACCACTCGACTCCCTTTTATTAATGTAGTCGAGCCAGGTTGTGCCGTTCGTTACCCGTATCCGTCACTCTCATGTTATTGTTATCACTTTTTCTTAATTACCCGGTAGACTAGGAGTATCTTACCTGTTACCTACTGTCTGTGACAGTAATAGATTTTCTGTTGAACATGTTGCACGTTGCGTCCCTTTTGTCCGCGAGTGGGGAGTTGAGTGTACGGTTTGTACACGAGATGCTGTACGACAAGATGGTCGGCTTCTGAGTTCGGCGGTGTATGCCAGTGACGACTCAGTACAGTATCACTACCGGTTGAATCTTGCTTTTCAGCGGTTTGTTCCCACTCCCAAAGCGTTACAACGGCGTCAGCCCGAACAACACGTAGCACCTAACCCAAAAAGACAATTAACCCTAATCCTTAGCGTTCCACCTCGTCCTTACTTTCTGCCTTCCCTCTCTCATGATTGGTGCAGCTCAAGAGTGCTCAACATCGACTATGTCATGATCAGCGCAGGCCGTTTCAAGCCAACCAGGACTCTGTGCTTCACCTGCATTCGTTGTACTGCAAAGTCCAGGGAGTAAATGAAAGTATCAGATGACTGAGATGTTCCAGGTGCAGGCAGAACATGCAGGTTCCAACAATCATAGGAGGGCGTAAGCATACGGGAATCAAATTACATGAACGACGCTCTACACTCTCGCTGTGGTGTAGAGGAAGGGAGTCGTTCATCAGCCCAGCCATCCCGAGCAGCAAGTCTCTGCATTTCTGCCTCCCTCTTCCCTTTCTCCTAGTCAGGTTGCCACGTTTTGACATACTGCTGCTGGTACATATATCGAAGGGTTTTTCCCAACAGCCTGACTGTCGGTATTAACCGCCACGGTCCCATGTCGCGTTATGGTAACTGTTCGAAACATGAAATTGTTTGGCGTTTGATCGCAAAACATCGGCACGGTCGACATTTTCACATGGAACTTCGGTTTCGATTCCAAGACAACGCACGGCTCTAGGACTTTGTCACCGAGTTTCGGTTCTAAGACACTGTCGTCGAAAGCCTGGCGGTCTATAACATCGAGTCAGACGTGGTCGCAAATCAATTGACAGGAACCAACCGTCCGACACCATTCGTCATCTCTGAGATAAAACTTCAGTCACCATTTGAGGACGGTCATATCAACGGTGGACGAGCTACAGCATACAAACAAGTTATCAGCGCCCTTATCGTTCCTTCAGATAGTAAAACTTAATTACACTGGAATTGGAGACACGACACGCCGAATGACCCGGGCGGGTTGTTTGATCATCAATAATGATACCGACGGCTTGAATGGTTCTATTCGCAAGCAAAAGGCCAACTCAATACCAGAATCGACTCTGTCATAGAAGTTATGTGATGGGAAAATCCACTCCGATCGGGTTGGCAAAGAGCAGTGGAAAGACCGGGAAGCGGTGTGTCCTCACAACATCCTTGACGCCGCCTCTTCATTCTCTAATGAACTCTGCCCTACCTTCTTCACATAGATCAAAAGAATACCCCCGGTTCGCGTTCTACAAACCTCTCACACGCCCGCCAGTCTTCCCTTTTCTTGGCCGCGCTCCAAAGCCATCCATCTAGACCCACAGCCGTGGCTCCGCCGCTTCCAGCTCCGTTCAGGTCCAGCTTGAGCACATGTGCACGGGAAGCGAAGGCATCGAGTGCTGTGATGCTGGCTGCACGGAGGCTTGCGACTTGGGAGGGAGTAAGGGTTGGTCCTGGCTTCGGCGCAAGGGAAGACTCCTCTTCCGCCCTCCCTCGGTCGTCCGATGCAGGCAATTCCAGCAGTGTCGCCGAGTCGATCTCTCCGAAAGCAGTTCTCAACCTTGCGTCCCTCGCCTCAGAAAGCGAGATCACGCCCAGGTGAACGAGCATCGACGGCAAGACGTTGTCTACAAACGCAGGAAGCTCTTCCGTCCGTGGAAGAGGGATGGGGGCTAGGTGAGAGGCGCGAGAAGCGGAGGCTGAGAGTATGGAGGAGAAAGAGCG
>NW_024467202.1:940546-1012972 GCF_000292625.1 Dacryopinax primogenitus
GTGAGCGAAGAGTGGCACCGTCGACATTTTCACGTCGTATTTCTTCTTCGGTTTGGGCTTGCCATCGGGTTGGGGTTCCGAGACCGTGATAGCGCCGTCGAGCTCCGGTTCCAGGACAGTCTCATCGAACATCTGAGCGCTCTAGTACATCTAGTTAGAGCTGCTCACAGCCATTGACAGCGACCAACCGTTTGACACCACTCGAAATCTTTTACATGAACCTTGATTTCCTCCATTTGTGCATGCTCAAAGCAACGGTGGACGAACTACAAAAGGGCACAAGTTTATCAGTGTCAATATCGTTCCTTCAGGTGATGAAACTCTCCAGTACCTTGGAATTGCTCGCACAACCCCGCATAACCACCTCAGCGGTAGGCTTTTCATCATGGAGGATGACACCGATAGATTGAAGTGCCGCACAGGTTAGAGGACAAATGGTTCCTAGATGTTCCAAAAACCCGAGTGAGATTTGACAGACCGCTCCAGTTTGGTTGGCTAAGAGCAGCGGGAAGACCAGGGAGATGACGAATTGCACCACGTTCTCCAACGGGCCATACCACCTCGACACAGACTTCAGGGGACACCTCTCTATCTCGCCATCCGATCCTTCCAGTCCCATGCTTTCACCGTGGTCAGGTCATTAACGGCCACGGACTTCGAGGCCCTAGCCGGTCTGCTTGCCAAACTGACAAACTTGCGTGCGTTCATATGCACTCGGCATTCACCGGATCTTCCCGCTGCCCTTAGCCGGCCAGTCTGGAGCGGGCTTTCCAATCTCACACGGGTGTCTGTAACACCAGAATATCTACAAATAATTTGGCCTCTTGCCTTTGCGACGCTTCGATCCGTCGGTATCGTCATCTATGCTCCAAATCTAACCGCTGAGTATGTTTTGCGGTGTCGTAGCGCCCATTCCGAGGTACTGGAGAATTTCATCACCTGAAGGAACGATATTGATACTGATACACTCATGCCCTTTTGTAGCTTGTCCACAATTGCTTTAAGCGCAAACAAATGGAGGAAGTGAAGCTTCATTTAGGAGATTTTGAGTGGTGCCAAACGGTTGGTCCCTGTTAATCGATGTGAGCACGTCTGACTGGATAATCTAGAGCACTCAGGTTTTCGATGATACTGTCCTGGAACCGGCACTCGACGGCGATATCACGGTCTCGGAACCCAAACCCGATGGCAATGTCTTGAACCACGGCCATACCATTTTCCTCGACGCAGACTCCGGGGGACAGCCCTCTGTATCGCCATCCGACCCTTCCAGTCCCTTGCTTTCACCGTGGTCAAAGCCACCGCTAAACGATGACTGGTGTAACTCCACTTGAATATCTGTCGAGGTCCGGTTTGAGGTTATGTGCAAGGTAGAGGGCCGTAATACGTGCTCTCTGCGGGAAAAGCTTTGAATCGGGAAGGAGAGAGGTGTATCAAGGGTGGGGTGAAGTCGACTGCTTTCCCTGGGCCGTTCAGATCTTGCATCAAGGGTGAAGGTCCAATCTCAGGTAGCCCTGATGCCTAAACAACCCAATATCGAGCATACTGGAGCTCAGTTCAAGTTATCATGACACTAGGTGCAGGGAGGGGGAAGAGCGAGGGGATGGTCAATATCATCGGACCATGTCGATATCCAGTAGCACTAAGCATCTTGCATGCTATCAAGTGTCTCGTGTGTGTTCGGAGAAGTGGATAGGGGTGGGCGTGAGGGGGTGGGGATTGTGTGAAAGCAAAGGCCCAACGCAAAGGCCCAGACAACATAGGTTGACCCCTGACAAGCGACATCCCAGAACGACGAAACGCGTGTACGAACTACTCTTGATCAGTACTTCGGCCACAACACGAAGAGCCCTCGTACTGGTTCAATCACGACACCCATTCCTGCATTCTGGCCATTGCTCCTTCCTGCTTGTTCACCTCTTTCACGTTCCAACCAGACACTCTCCAGGTCGGCGTGTCCTTGCACTCTACGGAGTTTCCACCTTTTTGAACAGGTTCCTGATGCGATAGCGAGCTGGAGCGTCCGCTGTGGCTCACACGACCGCCAGCAAGAGGGGGTATCGTCTCTCTTGGTTCCTCCGGGAGCTCACCACTTGCTCCTTTACGAAGATTTACACCCTGAGAGCAACAGGAGAGGCGCGCCATGTTTTGTTTTTGTTGTTGGTGTGGTGGAACGGTGGTGGGCAGAGGAGAGGTGGTCGTAGCCTTGTGTGGTTTGAGCAGCACAACCACGCCAATGGGTGATCATATACTCACCGACAAGCCTGTATGCTCTGCACGTCCTGCAGCCTGTCCCCTGGGAAAATATAGTATCATAGTGCGATCGACATGGCGTCACATCAGGCAAGCACCCAAGAATGATCATAATTAGCTAGATGGAGCTCGGAGACAAGATGTATCCATAAAGAGCAGGACAGGTTGCGTCGAGGTAATCGGGTATGAGCTTTTGCCGCTGTCACGCAGTAACGAGTCGATGGTTGAGATACAAGGTTGATCCTGCTTTGCCCTCTCGTCAGTATATATGCAGGAGATGCCGTCTCAGACGTGGTATTTTGGAATGATCTCAGAGAGATGGTGATGGTTTGCACGGGAACAGGGGATGACACGTAGTATCACGTGGTCGACGCGTGGTACGGATCGCGGACGCGCCCGAAAAGGGTAATGCTTGATTAAGTGGAGATGTAAAGAAAGCAAATCGTGCGAAGGGGGCCGAACACACGTCCCCGCTCTCCTGCGACCGCCCCAGCCTTCGGCGCTGTTCCATGCAACGGCGGATTCTGTCCTTGATATGTAACGAGCAAATCGCCGTCTATATCACGCGTTGGGACGTGCTCAACGAACCAAGATATATGCCCCTGTGTAGACAGCCCCAACAAACCTAGAGGTCTCCTCAACCTGAGGACCACGATTGCCATGTCTGCGACTATATATATCCGCAATCCCTCCGATTTCACAGCATATGTTAGATCGCGCGCGACATGGTTGCTCAGGCCCAGGATCCACATCTCCCAACTCGCGGGCGCAGACCGGCTCAAAGCCATGCTTGACCTGCATCCATTGTACTACTAAGACTAGCAAGCATGACGTATCTATGTAGCAGTGTGCTGGTTCCAGGCACAGGAATAATAGAAGACAGTCACAAATGAGGGTGCAAGGATATGTAAAGCAAAATGAAAGGTACGACGATTCACTCGTTCCCTGTGTTGAACACGGATGAGCTTGTTCAGGACTCATTCTCGATGGTTGGAGCAGGAATCAAAGCCGCAACGGCTCTATGATTCTCATAGACCATCGCCCATCTTTCAGGGTATTGAATCTTCTGCTGCCTTGAATGTTGAAGTGGCTCTCCCAACCAGGCGTGATTCTTGGTGTCGACTATCGTCCCATGTCTTGTTACAGTAAACGTTCGAAACAGGCGATTGTTTGGAATCCGTTCGTGAGCGACGAGTGGCACCGTCGACATTTTCACGTCGTATTTCTTCTTCGGTTTGGGCTTGCCATCGGGTTTGGGTTCCGAGACCGTGATATCGCCGTCGAGTGCCGGTTCCAGGACAGTATCATCGAAAACCTGAGTGCTCTAGATTATCCAGTCAGACGTGCTCACATCGATTAACAGGGACCAACCGTTTGGCACCACTCAAAATCTCCTAAATGAAGCTTCACTTCCTCCATTTGTTTGCGCTTAAAGCAATTGTGGACGAGCTACAAAAGGGCATGAGTGTATCAGTATCAATATCGTTCCTTCAGGTGATGAAATTCTCCAGTACCTCGGAATGGGCGCTACGACACCGCAAAACCTACTCAGCGGTTAGATTTGTAGCATAGATGACAATACCAATGGATCAAAGCGTCGCATAGGCAAGAGGCCAAATTATTTGTAGATATTCTGGTGTTACAGACACCCATGTGAGATTGGAAAGCCCACTCCAGACTGGCCGGCTAAGGGCAGCGGGAAGATCTGGTGAATGCTGAGTGCATATGAACGCACGCAAGTTTGTCAGTTTGGCAAGCAGACCGGCTAGGGCCTCGGAGTCCATAGCCGTTAATGACAGCTTCAGGTGCGTGATCGTGGCTGGAATGCTTGCAAACAAGGGCTCCAAAAAACGCAGATTCCTTGAAGCTCTGTCGTAATGATTGATCTCATCATGTCCAAATACTCTGAAGAGAGGCCCTTCAAAATCAAGCATGTTGAGAGAAGGACCAACCCATGCCGTCCAAAATGCCATGAACTCCTGGCATGCTATGTCCTCGCCAAAGGGATCTCGGATCGCCACATTCAGCGTGCTGACTTCTAGGCACTGGAGGCCCACATGTTGTTGAGGAGGAAGTTCGAATAGATTGTTACCGGCTTCGATCCAGCAACGCAGGAAACCGAGAGATGATAGATTGGGAATGCCGAGGAGAAATGTGTGAACATCTTGAGTAATATCAAGGGTGACAAGGTTCAAACTGCGCAGGTGTGGAATCGTTGACACAAAACTGAATCGAGGAAGAAAAGGTTCGTCGTCGCAGAGGAGCATGACGTCTCTGATAGCCTTGCAGTGCCTGAGTACAAACTCGGAGGCGGCGAGGTAGTTTCCCCTGGTGTATTGGACTAAGTTCCCATCCAGGCCGGAGAAGAAGATGTTCGCTTGAGAATACAGATAGTTGACGCCGATTTCATGCATGTACCGACACGTGAACATCAAACTGAGAATGCCGTTTCCTTGGTCTTGATCGAAGCACAGGGCAAACAGGTAGTGCCAGACGTCGTGGGGAACCCTGCTCAACCAATCATAGCTGTTGTTGTCCGCCGGGTTATAATGGAGCATCGGTGGTCCAGGCATGCGAGTTCTTATGGAGCAGATTGAAGATGGAGCTGAGAGAAGGCAGGTCAGTTCCAGGCGCCTATTTATATGGCTGCTGAGCACACGCACGGCAGAAGAGATCATTAACCACAAAAACGGAGGGATATGTTGTCGAGCTCTAGATCGTGAGCCAAGGGTTAGGTCGGTGTGCAAGCTGCGCACCTAGGGATCTGAGCGTGCCACGTAGATAGAGGGTCTGCTCACGCAGACCTATGCTCAATGCCATCGTCGTTCACCACAGGTTATGAGCCCTGTCTAGACGCAGGTGCATCCATCATCGATCCGAGCCATCCACCCCTAGATCATGTCCGGTGAGCAAGACACCACCACCACCGTGAAGTACACGGTCAAGGCTCTGACCCGCGAGAACTGGATCTCGTGGAAGTTCCAGATGCAGTCTATACTCGAGGAGCGAGACCTCTGGGGGTATGTGGCAGGTGAAATTGAGAGACCACCCGAGCCAGCACCAGGCCTGAGCGAGACCGAGCAACTTGCCTATCGGACTGAGGTCCAGAGATGGCGCAAGCATGACCGGAAGGCCAAGAACCAGATCACGAACAAACTTGATGACGAGATCCTCCTGAACGTGATTCAGTATGAGACCTCGAAGGAGATCTGGGACTGTCTATGCACGTACATGCAAGACCAGGGACAGTTCGGCTATGCGATCCTCCGACGCAAGCTGAACACCACACACTATGACGACTCGACCGATATGAAGGATCACATCAACTCGCTCTGCAAGCTCCGGATCCAGCTTCAGCAGACTGGAGCACAGATCAAGGACGAGGAGTTTGCATGGATCTTGATCACGTCACTCCCTCCTGATACATGGCGAGATTTTGTCAGCCGATACAACTCGATCCCAAACCCCAGCTCCGAAGCCGTGATCTCAGCCGTGATTGGGGAGTACATGCTCCGCAAGGAGGCATCAGGCGAGGGTGAGGGAGCAAGCGTGCTCTACACCAGAGAGTGCGGGCGAGGGAACCGAGGTCGAGGATCAGGTCGAGGATCAGGAGCAGGACGCGGTCAAGAGAAGGACCGGTCCAAGGATGAGTGCTTCAACTGTGGGAAGACCGGGCACCACAAGAACGAGTGCTACTCAAGAGGAGGTGGTCGTGCTGGCGAGACCCCACCCTGGCGTCAGAAGAACCAGGACCGAGCGCATCATGCGAAGGAAAGAAGCAAGAAGACCGAAGGACCTGACAGTGTGCTTCTATCGCTAAATCGGGCAATGCTCGTGACTTCTGACCAGCTCATGCGACATGACTGGCTCGCAGACACGGGAGCCTCGACCCACATAGCGACAGACCGTGATTCATTCACGGAATACACCAAGACCAACACTGCTCTCCTCGGACTAGGGGACAAGCCAAACATGGTCCTTGGACGAGGATCTGTCCATATCATGTTCATGAATCATGGAGTTGAGCACAAGGTCTTATTGAACAATGTGATCCATGCCCCCGATGCGGGCATCAACCTACTCTCAATCCCCCGATGTGATCTTGCCGGCATGAAGACCGAGATAGGGGGAGGACGATTGGTCATGCGGAAGAAGGACGGAACGGCTGTCGCAACCGGCAAGCTCTTGACCTGCAATCTGTATAAGCTTGCTCTCAAGACCGAGAAAAGAACCACGACAGACCATGTCTATGTTGCCGCATCTGATCACGTCATGGCCTGGCATGAGCGCCTCGGCCACCTGAACATTGGATACCTCCGCCAGCTCATGACCAAGAACATGGTCACGGGCATGAAGATTGACCTGAAGACGGATGAGTGCGTATGCGAGGGATGTGCAATGGGCAAGCACCACCGATCCCTGCTCCCTACCCATGACAGACCGCGGACGCGCGTGAACAAGCGCCTACACAAGGTCCACCTTGATCTCATGGGCCCGTTCCCCAGATCTATTGGCTCAAGCGAGTATGCGTTCTCGATTGTCGATGATGCAACAAGCTACATGTGGATCTTCATCATGAAGCACAAGAGCGATGCCTTCATGACATTCAAGAAGTTCAAGAACATGGTCGAGCTTGAGACAGGAGACCAGATCCGGGTCATCCAGGCTGACAATGGAGGTGAGTTCATGAACAAGAACTTCAAGACCTTCCTGGACGAGACTGGGATCCGCCTGATCACATCTGCACCACATACACCAGCCCAGAACGGCACAGTTGAACGCAGCCAGAGAACTGTGGTTGAGCACATGAGGTGCATGATCGAGGAGAAGCGGCTTGCAAAAGGACTCTGGGCAGAGATCTTAGCAACATCCATCTATCTCAAGAACAGGAGCCCAGCTCACGGACTCGAGACCACCCCATATGAGGCCTACTATTGTGAGAAGCCAGATCTCACACACCTACGACAGATCGGGTGTCAGTGCTACGTGCTGATCATGGATGAGGCCCGCAAGAAGCTCGATTCCAAATCGCACAAGTGCATCTTGGTCGGGTACAAGCCCGACATGAAGGGTGTGTACTGATGCTGGGATCCACAAAGCAAGACTATCCGCAGATCACGGAGCGTGATCTTTCACGAGACTTTTGCCCGCCGCACTGAACCTGATCCCCATGTCGAGATCACCTCCATCGAGGGGGAGCGCAAGGACAAGAGCGATGAAGGTGAAAAGATCGAGGAGAAAGAGGTCGAGGACCTACTAGATCAGGCACCTGACCCAGACCCGTCAGCTCCACGTCTACGCCCAAGAAAGGATTACGGACCACCAACACGCTCAAGTGCTCGAATCAAGAGCCGGAATGCAGAATAGAACATGGAAGGAGACCCAGCTGATCTTGCACGAGCAAGCATTGCAGTTGAGTATGCGTTCCTGTCCATGAACATGAGCCACGATCAAGAGGAGCCACAGTCATATGCACAAGCAATCACGTCTGAGCATGCCAAGGAATGGCATGAGGCCGCGCAAACCAAGATCACCCAGCTCGAGCAGCGAGGCACCTGGGAACTGGCTGAAGCACCCAAGAACGCAAGGATCATTGGATCTAAATGGGTGTTTAAGATCAAGCGCAACAAGGAAGGGGAGATCGTACGATACAAGGGCCGCCTTGTGGCCCAAGGCTTCACCCAAGTTCATGGAGTGAACTACTTCGAGACTTTTGCTCCCACAGTCAAGCCAACCACAATCCAGATCCTGCTAGCATATGCAGCAGTGCACGATTGGGAGATCCACCAGATCGACGTGGTCGGAGCGTACCTTCATGGTGAGCTCAAGGAAGAGCTCTATATGCGCCAGCCCGAGGGTTTTATCAAGCCCAAGCATGAGAACAAGGTCTGTAGACTGATCAAAGGTCTGTACGGGCTCAAGCAAGCGGGACATTACTGGTACAAGAAGCTCTCGAGCACGCTGCAAGAACTGGGATTCAAGATCCTTGAGACTGACCGAGCATGCTTCATCCGGATGGATCCATTCTGCATTATCACCATGCACGTAGATGATGGATGGGTCTTTACCAAGACCAGACCTGCAAACATCATGAGCATCAAGAACGAGATTAAGAACATGTTCAAGATCACGGACGAGGGGGAGCTCCACTACTCACTGGGACTCGAGATCCACCGTGACCGCGCCAAGCAGCAGATCACTATCTCGCAGACCGGCCACATCCTGCGCACACTCAAGCGCTTCGGCCTTGAGCAGGCCAACATGACACGGACCCCCTTGGATCCCAATATCCGCCTCACGCTCGAGAACTGCCCGGACCTAGAGCACATGTCAGATCACGAGCAAAACGAGCACGAGAAGAGCAAGGCATGCTATCAAGCCATGATCGGCTCCCTCATGTACATGACCGTGATGACGAGACCGGACATTGCATATGCGGTCCAGCATCTGAGCCAGTACTTAATCAACCCCGGACCAGCTCACCTCACGGCAGCCAAGCGTGTGTTCCGGTACCTGAAGGGAACCAGTGAGCACAAGATCACGTACACGGGCATGCAAGATCACGGACCTCGTGAGCTCAAGCCCATGGTCTACACGGACGCGGACTGGGGCAGCAATCTTGATGATCGACGGTCAATCTCAGGTTATGTGACCATGCTCGCTGGAGGAGCAGTCTCATGGTCATCCAAGAAACAGCCGACCGTGGCCTTATCGAGTGCAGAGGCCGAGTACATGGCCGCAGCTCATGGAGCGAAAGAGGCTCTGTGGATCAAGAACTTGATCACAGAGATCACGGACCAACAGCATGTTCTCCTACTGTCCCACGGACCTCATGCTCACAGATCTCCTGACCAAGCCGCTTCTATCCATCAAGCACGAGTTGTTGATCGAAGGGTTAGGACTGGGCACAGCTTGAGGGGGAGTGTCGAGCTCTAGATCGTGAGCCAAGGGTTAGGTCGGTGTGCAAACTGCGCACCTAGGGATCTGAGCGTGTCATGCGCAGTAGGGTATCACAACTTAACTCCCTCATAATCATGGACGAGGATGGAAGCAATGATGTCCCTCATAATCATGGACGAGGATGGAAGCGATGATGTCCTCGTCGCTTCCATCCTCGTCCATGATTATGAGGGAGTTAAGTTGTGATACCCTACTGCCTGCTATGGTGAACAAGACTGTCCTGGTACTTACTGGCATATACACATTCTTCATGCGCATAACCACACACATAAGAGCAAAAGCCAGGCACTCGTCATGGCCCTTAGGTTCCACTGCCACCTTTGGTATCATACTCACGTTAACCCTAAACGGCAGTACTACCATCCTCCTCGCCAGCTGCAGAGGGTACCACTCTGTCATTTTCACTGGATCGGGAAGATGGTTGGTGTTGGCAAGAACTGTGCACATAGTGTTCACGGATACCATCCCTACATTAACGGAGTCACCTAGATAGAGAGGGTCCGCTCACGCGGACCTATGCTCAATGCCATCGTCGTTCACCACATATGTTTCACTGGTACTACAACAAGGCGGCCAAATATGGTGGAAGAGTGGTTACTGTTCTAAGGGTCTTTGGCCAAAAAGAGGGGGTAGGGACAGGTGTGCGAGGGAGCGGTTTCTAGGGGATATCGTCACTTCCACAGGTGCGTGACTGTGGTCATCTTCTCCGAGTAATGCAAACAAAGAAGCAAGTTGAGTTTGTTTGATGTCTGATCCTACAAAGGGGGTGTTTTTCCTCAGGACCACGCAAGATTGTCACAGGGGGCATTCTCGTCACATACCTGTCGAATGGCACTACTGCAGACCGCCTTCCCCAACGGGTTACCACCTTCCTAATGCAGACTCGAGAGAACAGACCAGTATCTCGCCATCTGAGCCCTCAAGTCCTTTGTTTTCGCCGCAGTCAACAACCACCTCTCAATGAACGATGACTGGTGTAACTCCCCTTGAAGTCTGGTTTGAGGTTATGTGCAAGGCAGAGGATCGTCGTACGTGCTGGCTTTTGAATCGGGAAGGAGAGAGAGGTATGAGCGGTGGACTAAAGTTGATTGCTTTCCCTCAATCGGTCGGAGGAAGTCTCACGAAAGTGCGTTCTGCAAGAGTGGTGCTCAAGCTTGTGTCATTCGCCTCTGACATGGGATCACATCCAAGTGAGGAGCATGTACGGCAGGACGTTGTCCATCAAAGCAGCGAAATCCACCCGGGGGTCATTGGGGCTGGGAGAGGCGCAAGAAGCGGAATATACGGGTGGGCATGAGGGTCGCGATTGCGGGAAAAGCAAAGGCCCAGAAAACGTAGATTGGCCACTGACGAGCCACATGACCGGAAGGACGGAAACGTGCGTACAAGCTACTCTGAATCAGTACTTAGACCACCACACGAACAGTTCTCGTACTGGTTCAAGTTCGACACCCGTTTCTAGGTTCTTCTCATTACTTCTTCCACTCCCCTCCTTCACGCTCCAAGCGAAAACTCTCCACGTCGGCGTTTCCTTGCACTATACGGATCCCACCCCTCGTTGAACAGGTCCCCAATGCGATAGCGAGCTGCATCGGTCCGTTGTAGCTCAAATGACCGCTAGCAAAGGGCCGTGTCGTCTGTCTTCGTTTTCTCCAGGAGCTTGCCACTGTTTTCTTCACGAGGATTTACACCCACCGGGTGGAAAGAACAACGGGAGAGGCGCGCCATATTTTATTGTTGGGGTGGTGGAACGGTGGTGGGTGGAGGAGAGAGGTGGTCGAAGGCTTGTGGAGTCTGAGCGGCACGACCACGTCAATGGATGATCATATACTCACCGGCACCGTGTATACTCTGCACGCCCTTCAGCCTGTACCCATTTGGGAGATATATGTTCATAGCGCTTTCGACATCGTGTCACATGAGGCAAGCACCCAAGAATGATCATAATTGGCTGGATGGAGCTCGGAGGCACGATGTAATGATCGCCCTGCACTCAGGGATCGTTGACAGACTTCGCATCACAGACACATGCCATCTCCGGGCACGCAAGCCCGTCCGGATGGGGAGCAACAACAGATGCACTATGACTATACGGGCATGTATAATGAACATTGCAGGTTGCAAACATATAAGTTACATTGCAGCATGAGGAGGCGTGAAAATCAAGGAAGAGACTCAGGAGTCATATCACCGGGTGAGAAGACGATACTAGTCAGAACAAGGCGCATATATGTCGTGTGCACCAAGGCACCAAGCCAACGACGCCGTAGTGGGAAGATACCTGGGGTGGCGGTAGCTCAAGGCTTGCTGCCGAAGTTGACGCTCAAGTCGAGACAGATCATGTCCACATCGTCCTGGGTAGATCCACGCACGTTCACAATGAATTTGGCTGCGACGGAGGGCACATATATCAGCGTGATGTCAACGCGGGAGTGTGGAGATACGCACTGCGTGGGATCTCACGTGGGAGAGTAACCGTCTTTGAGATCGCATAGTGTCCGGCCTCGACAGGGCACTGCACGGTGACATTGGCCTTCTGACTATAATCATTTCATCCTTCAACATGTGCAATAGACACACAGGAAAACAATGCTTACGCCTCCATGCATACGTCGAACTGCTTCTTCAAAAGCTGGATCATTCCAAGCTTCACAGTGACCTCGGCAAAGGAGCCATCCTCGATGGAGCTGCGTGCGGTGCCGACCACGTCAACAGTCATGTTCTTCCCTGGAACAGGGGGATCGGGTGTAACCTCAATGGATTGGACCTCGATGGCAAAGGAGGGATCGCCTGCGGTGAACAGTCAGTATGGGCGTGTACCGCTCAGAGCAGATAAGAGACAGGGGTCGCTGAGGAAGAGAAATGATGGTGGATAAACGTACCACAGTCAGACCATGTCCATCCAGCCTGTGCAGTCACATCTCCATCATTGAAAAGAGGCAGCTGGGGGAGGATAGAGCCGAACGTCGTTGCCGCAAGAGCGGAGAGAGTGATGAGAGTGCGGACGAACATCGTGAGTTTGAGGAGAGTGCTGGAGTAGGAGAATTGATAATGATAGCGATGGCCTGTTCAGATAGAGAGCGGAGGGGGAGGAAAGACAAAAGGTGATAAGGGGATGGGAAGGAGAGTAAAGAGTTGTACGCGTACCCCCTAAGCGTGCGAATGCTGATATCGGAGTCAGGAGGAGACCACACCCCGGTGCGGTCCCTCATCCCTCGCCGACCTTCTGATCTCACCCTGAACATAGATTACGTCATTAGGATTTAATCCCTTTAGAGTGTTTGGGCACCGCCACCATCATCCACTGATGCGTGTGCTGCAACACGTGACAACACTCGACGTGCAAATTGCTCCTCTCTTCAAGTTGTGCAGCGACTATTAAAATCTATTGAATGTCACAGTTGGAGGGTTGAAGAACGTGCGGATACATAGTAGGCATTTGTCAAATGCAAATGTAGTCTCATTTGCTAAACATGGGTTTATGGGAGTACAAACATTTTGATTTCAACTGGGCGCTCATCACCAGTTACAACTGCTGCGTAGTACTCGGTATAATGTGTCTGAAATAGTATAGGTCATGCAGCGTGTCCGATAAACGGTGTCATGCAGGGCGTGCGTTGTCCAGTGCGAAGCGGCCAGCGTCACCGACACGAAACTACCTCCCACTCTCGTCGTTGGTACTATAAGACTCCTGGATACGACCATGCAAACAATTCAATTACCTTAGATCCGCTCCATGCAATATTCCCTTCCAAATCCTCAATCAAACTGGTACTGGGGTCGATTGAGTTGAGGCCTGGGTGGACCTGCGGTTGAAAGGCTGTGACGATCCCAGGCACAATGACGCGTTGTAGACTAGACTCGTATCGTCAGAGCTGATCAAGAACGTCGATGAGCCTTTGGTTGATGTTGTGGTGAGTTGCGAAGAAGAGACGGGCAGCTGACTAAGAAAGGAAATGGGTCCGCAGCCACTAAAGGACTGTAAGTCGCTTCCGTCATCCCCTTCATCCTCCTTTCATCCCCGTCCACCCGTCCCTGTCCCTACCTCCTCTCCCTTTCCTCTCCCCTCTCTCCGCTTCATCCGCAATATGAACTTCGCTGTGCCTTATCCACAGGCACAGAATACCAACAGTCTTCAGCCTGCACCACGCATTTTGACCTATCCTTCGCCGCCTCCTGCTCTAAATGGAGTGCCTTCGGGCACGGCCGTCTCCTACGGCGGTGCCCCGCAAATGCAATCGCAAGCGGAGGAGGAGAAGATCTATCAGCTCGCGATCGACCTGATGGATCCTGCCACTCGGGAGACGGCGCTTTTAGAGCTGAGCAAGAAGAGAGAGCAATTTGAAGATCTTGCTCTCGTGCTCTGGCATTCCTTCGGTGCGTGTTTCACGCGACCCCAAAAGCCGCAAGGGTTCGATCTCATCAATTCTCGTTTCTAGGAATTATGGCCATCCTTCTGCAGGAGATTGTCTCGGTTTACCCGCTGCTCTCTCCTCCTTCTTTGACCGCCCATGCATCCAATCGAGTGTGCAATGCTCTTGCTCTTCTACAATGCGTTGCGAGTCACCCGGAGACGCGTGGACTCTTCTTGTCAGGCACGTGGACGAGGTCAGATTGATGTTCATATCGGCTGATTCCAGATTTTCAGCCCACATTCCCTTATTCCTCTATCCTTTCTTGAACACCACCTCCAAAACGAGACCATTCGAGTACCTTCGCTTGACGTCTCTCGGCGTCATTGGTGCTCTGGTCAAGGTACGATCGCTTTTTCCTTGTTGGGACTGCATGCTGACTTATGACAGCAAAATGACAACACGAATGTCATCCACTTTTTGCTCTCCACGGAGATCATCCCCCTCTGCCTGCGGATCATGGAGACGGGGTCGGAGTTGTCAAAAACAGTCGCGATCTTCATCGTCCAGAAGATCCTGCTCGACGAGACGGGATTAACGTACATCTGCCACACTTATGAGCGCTTCTATGCGGTCGGCACCGTTCTGAGCAACATGGTGTCACAGTTGGTGGAGAGTCAGGCGGTGAGGCTGTTGAAGCATGTGGTGCGATGCTACCTGAGGTTGAGTGACAATATGAGGTGCGTACCTCGAACCATTCACATTATCCCATGCTAATAGCTGCTGATTCAGGGCTCGGGAAGCTCTCCGCGCCTGCCTGCCCGAGCCTCTGCGCGATGGCACTTTTTCGCAGTTGCTCAAGGGCGATAGCGTAACGAAACGATGCCTCGCGACGCTGCTGATCAACCTGTCCGACCGAGTCGAATAATTCGGGGACGGCAGAGCCGGCCACCCCGGCGAGATCAGTTCGTGATCTATACCCGACTACTTCGGGCTGCCGCCCTAGCCAGTCGCCCTCCTTCTCAAGCATTTCCCCCGTCCTCGCGCTCTGCATCCCGCCTATGCGCTAGACCGGACGAGCCCATTCTGGACCGCAATATCTCATGACCGACTTTCGACTCTTGTCTTATCCCTAGTTCTCCCATATCTCGGCTTTCGGCTTTCGCCTTACCGGCTTCTCTCTCCGTCTGCACAACCTTGACGCCTCTGTTGTTTTGTATCCAATATCCAATCTCCCTGGCGGTACCTTGCACGACCCTCCGTACTATCCTCCCACGCACGCCTATGCATCCTCCCCTTCCCTCCTGTCACCACCTCAACCACCTCAACCACCTCAACCACCTCAACCACCTCTGTACAACTAGTATATCTCACGCTCACGCCTGGCATTTTCCCGCTCTCCCTCTCTTCCTCCCTCCGTGTCTTCTGGTTATAGTAGCATGGCATAAAGGTTCTTTGCGCGCTCTCCCTCGGCTGTGGGCTAGTTTACGCTATTTGTTTGAATGATATAACACTTTTTCTCTCCTACTCGCTCAAACTTTGCCAGCTGGGCAGGTATATTCTACAACTACGCCTCGCACACCACACCATTTCGTCAGCTCGTCAACGCCGAATATTCGAATGATATAACACCGTTTCTCCGTCCGGTCTCATCGTACCTTCCTCAAACAGTGCCAGCTCAGCAGGTACATGCATCGCACGCACGCACGCACGCATCGTCAGCTCTACTTCGCCCTGCCATTCATCTCCCCCTTAGGCATCCTAGGCATCCTAGGCACCCTCCACGTCCCCAGCGCATAATTCGCTCTCACAACCAGTAAATCCTTCAACATGCCCAGACTATCCCACACCAACCTGATCTTGCTCCCGCCCACTTCGTGCCATCCGACCGGTACCTCAGCCACAGGGGCGCGGAGCATACTGCATAGAATGAGAAGCTCGACGTCGAACATCCAATGAGTGACGTGTTGAGCTGGGAAGAGGAGCTGCGCTAGAGGGCGGGAGAAGAGCTTGAACCCGCATTGCGTGTCTTGGACGAAGCCGACGCCGAGCGTGCGCAGGATGGTGTGCAGGCCGTGCATGAGAATGTTCCTTATCAGGGAGCGCTGGGCGTTTGTCAGTGGGTGCAGGTGGCTGGGAGAGGGGGAGGAGAGACGAACTTTGACCACTGCGTCCGTGCCTACTAAGTGCGCCCTGCTACCGACAACACACGCATACCCCGCCCCTACCCTCTCCAGCCTTGCACACTCCTTCCACACCCTCCTCAGATCCTCAAACTTGGTCGCCCCGTCCGCATCTACAAACAAGATCCTAGCGCCGCGGGAATGGAGCACGCCGTGCTTGACCGCCCCGCCCTTTCCGCGGTTTTTCTCTAGGGTGACAACGCGGATGGGGATGGTGGGATGAGCGCTTGCGTAGGAGAGCGCGCTGGCGGTGGTAGCGTCTTTGCTGCCGTCGTCGACGATGAGGATCTCGTATCCTTCTTGTCCCTGTACGACTGGGTGATCTTCCACCGGCTCGGAGGCTTGGAGCTCTTCTTCCGCCGCACGCGCTGCGCGAGATGAATGATGCTCCTCGAGGTAGGGGATGGCTTCGTCTAGCATTTTGGGAAGACGGAGTACTTCGTTATATGCGGGGATTATTACTGATAGTGCGCATGATGCGGGGGAGGAGAGGGAGGGAAGAGGCTGAGGGTTGGGGGAAGAGGCAGTGAGGAATGTGAGTTCTGAAGGTGAAGGAGGAAGGATGCGCGATGAGAGGATGAAGAGGATTATGTAGAGTGATGATAATGATATGAGTATGAATGCGATGATGATAGGTAGCCACATGGTGGGAATGTGAGAGGTGGGGATGAAGATGGTCTATATGCGCATGCTCTGGAGATGGAGAGAGATGAGGGACGCGGTGGAATGAAACACGCGACGTGGATGAACACAGCCACTAGGGTCTGGAATGGGCGCTTGAATGGATGGAATGGGAAATACAACGGGCGTCAATATACACAACACGTAGACAGCAACTATCTCAGTCATAGGCATGGCATCCTCTCAATTACCCCCTACTGCTCTCATGTCCACACTGCTCGATTGGTCACTCATACTCACTCTCGTATTCGGAGGTTGCTGCTCAAACGCTTGGTCACTCGGTCGTCTCCTACAATCAACACCCAACATAGGCAGATCCATTTCTTCCCACTCTCAGGCTATCCTAACCCCATCCAGGTTCCGCACTCACTTTCCTACAAATATCATTCGTCGTCCTCCGTCAACTTCCCTCCTTCCTCATCTTCTCCCCTTTTCCAGGAACATCACTCCCCCTCATCCCATCCCTCAAACCACACAAAGTACCTCTAACCAGATGGGTGCTCGACGTCCTCCTCGTCACTCTCGTCAGTATGATGAACAACCAGGTATTCAAGTACCGCATCCCGCTAACAGTGCAGATCATATTCCGCTCCGGAGGTGCGCACCTTGTCTTCCCCCTGGATCCTGCTCACGCACACAGGGCTCGCCGTAAGTCTGCTCTTCGGGTACTTTATAAAGCGCAGGCAGTACAGCGTGCTCCAAGTAGTGCGTCTCCCTCTCTCCCCCTCCCGTCCCCCATTAACCCCACCGCACAGCTCTCCGTCCTCCTAGTAACCCTAGGGATAATCCTCGCCACCCTCTCTTCCCGCCCCGCTCCCTCCTCCAGCCCAACCCACGTCAACCCAGCAGACTACGCCTCGGGCATCGCGCTCCTCCTCGGAGGACTGTTCATCTCCGGAATCCTAGGCATGCGCCAGGAAGAGACGTATAAGCGGTACGGCCCTCAGTGGCAAGAAGGGCTCTTCTACACTGTCTGCCCCCCCTCTCCCCTCCCCTCCCTTACGCTAACACAGAAACAGCACCTTCTCTCCCTCCCGATATGGATGCTCTTCCTCCCATCGATACGCGCAGGCCTGCAAGCGATATCAGAATCAAAGGACACGACCGCGTTTTACCTCCCGCCTAAGCTCCCACTCTCCCCGACATGGAGGATCAAGACTCTCTATTGGGCGTTGGCGCTGAACGTCTTGAGCCAGTATGCGTGTGTGGCGGGTGTGAACCGGCTGACGACGGTGCGTCCCCCCCCCCCTTCCCGGTGCCTGCTATAGATCTAGCTGACGGCTAACGCCTCGTGTCGTGTCGTGTTGGGTTGCACGAATAGAGAGTCTCGAGCGTGGCCGTAAACCTTATACTCACTGCGCGCAAAACGATCAGCGTGGTGATTAACGTCCTTTACCTGGGGGAGGGGTGGAACATGGAGCTTGTTTTGGGCGCGGGGATGGTCGGTGCTGGGACGGTGCTGTATGGGCTTGTACCTGGGAAGGCGATGGCGATGGCGGATGTGGTGGATGCGGTGAAGGAGAAGGAGAAGGAGAAGATGGGCAAGGAGGAGTAGTCGAGCAGCCAGGGAGCTACCCACGGATGGGAATGGACAGATAAGAACGACCGGACAAGCAAAGGTGTACACATTACTCTAGATTCATACATGCAAATGCGCGTGCTTCGGCATTCCCCTCTCCTTCCCCCCTTCCTCCTTCTCCCCCTTGCCCACCGCCTCCCTATGCTTCCTCGCCCACGTCCCTGCGACAATCAACGGCCACGCGACGGTCGCGTCCGCAAAAACCTTGACAGCCTTTGCGTCCCCCCTGATCTTTCCCCAGCTCACGGCCTCATCCGGCCTCGCACCCGCATCACTACCATCAAACTCCTGGGCCGTGTTGACAAACACCGAATAGTCCGCCCCGTTCCTCATGAGCATCGCGTTAGCAACATGATGCTTGCATACCCCTCCCCCGAGGACGACCATCCCCGCGCGCTTGCAGTCGTACGCCAGCCTGTTGAGTTTCCGGATATCGGAGACGAGGTCAACGACGAGCCCCGGGTGGGAAAAAGAGTGGAAGAAGATCATATCCCCTAACGAGCCGTCTGTGAGCGCAGGGCAGAAAACGGGGATGTCGTTCTGCGTCAGATCATCGTGCGTGAGCGTGAGCTGGCCAGAGCAGGCAGGGGCATGCACACGCACCTTCCAGCACCAGTACAACACTGAACTCTCATCATTGATCTCCTTCCCCAAGCGGGCGATAACGCTACTCGGGCTCCAGAGCGTGCCCAGCTCTTTCTGCTCCTCAAGCATCCTCGTCAGAAGCGGGTCGATCCATTCCTGAAACCTACAGTAATTATCGTTCGGCACCAACAGGTTCCCGATCCTATTGAGTCCCTTTTCCCGCAAGTCCTTCCCCGGAAGCTCAAACTCCGCCACGTACGTCTTCCCGAGGCACTTGATCAGATCCTCCTCAACCCCACCCGCAGTCGTCACGAGACAATCGACATACCCGTGCTGGACGAGAAAGCGGATCACCTCCCTCACCCCGGAGGAGATCATATTGCTCGTAAAGCCAAGGAAGACCTTGCACCGTGTTTGCTCCCGGATGAGGGGGTCGAGGTAGTGCTCTGATTCGTCTGGTTCTGGGGGGTCGTCAGATAACCGCCAGGAGATCTACTGACCCCCGTCAGCCGGTGTCAGCGCAAGAGCGCGAGTGCGAGGCACTCACCATCTGGTTGATCACGTCTATCGCTCGGGAGATACCTGTCGCCTGGAACCCGGTTGTGCCAAAACATCGCAGCAGGTCGTCCAGGGAAAGGTCGGTGTTGAAGTCCGGGCCGCGTACTTCGGGCAGCTCCCCGCCTAAGTCGACAGAGGGCTTGAACACCGCTTCGGAGGCAGTGGCGGCTTGGGGTTGGTGGGACATCGGTTATGTGGGAGTGGACGTCGATGTCGATGTCGATAAGGGCGATGATAGTGTACAAGTTGCCCAAAAAAATTGGCTCATGGTGAACGGAAGTATTTCATCTCACGCTTCTCGCGACTTTTATCTCGACGTCGACGTTAGTGAAGGTGAGTAGCGCAGTGAACACTGTTCGCTAGATGTTGAACAACTTAGGAGGGTAACGCAGCTATCATGCGCCCCACGCCGGCCTCACTCGCACGTATCCTCCCCCGCTCTAGCGTCCCTCGCAAGCTCGTCCGACCCGAACTCCGCCCTCAGCCAAACAAAGCCAACGCACCGACGCTCATCTCCAAGCTGCTGGAGCAGAAGAGGGAAACGATCAGGGCTGGGCAGAAGTGGCCTGCTAATCTTAGGATTGAGGAGCCGTTGACGAGGAAGGACTGGGTTGGGGTGCCGAGGGATCTGAGGGCGGAGCTGAAGAAGCTGGTCAAGGAGAAGTAGGGAAAGGTGTGTGGGATAGGCTTTGTGTGGATTGTGTTTGGCTGACATGAACTAGGTTTAACAGGATACGCTCTTGTGTGGGCATGAGTCAAACACATTGTATTCTACGCAGATTGGCATAATTCAGCGCTTCTCTTGAGCACCATGGCTGTTTGTCTGTTGTAGGCGCACGGAATGTCTGGTACTATAAAAGCTGCCTCCAACACACCCTCTGGTGAGTCGTACGCCTCACCACATAAATAACAATATCTTGACATAGTTCCACAGAAACACTGAAGAATAACATATGTAGATACTGAACAAGGGATCTATGCCTCTCCGGCCTTCTCCACGCTCTCCTTGTCAAACAAGAACTTCATGGTCTCCACAACAGTTTTCCGCAAAGGGATCAACTCGATGTCAAAGACCCGCTCGGTCTTAGCCACGTCATACCCAAAGTGGTCCGGACCCCTGGTCCTCACCGTCGGAGGTAGACGATATGCCTGATGGGGGAATTCCTCTTTTACGATATTGACCAGCTGCTCCATGTACCATTCGTCGGAGATGGCGAGGTAGCGCTGGTTCTTGGCTTTGTCGTTTGTCAGAGCAGCAACTTGCAGATACGCACTTTTTTCAAGTTCAGCTGAATCCCTATAGCAGCAGAACCACCACTCACAGATCACGGACATCGACAAAGACAGGCAAGCCAGTCTCGTCAATCTCCTTCGCCTGGCCGCTAAGAGTCCACCACAAGACCCACGTAGAGGTATTCAAGTTCCCCAGTGTGAGATCAGGCTGACCAGGCGGGCCCCAGATGAAAGGCGGGCAGAAAGTCGTGATCGAGAATCCAGGTTTCTCCTTCTCGACAAAATCGAATGCTGCCTTTTCCGCCAGGCTCTGAAAAAACGAGGTCAGATCATCCGCTTGCTACGTATATGTAGCTGTACGACTGACCTTGGAAGCAGAGTAGACAAACAATGGATGCGCGGCCCCGGCCGCCTGCTCCCACGTCGCAGGGTTCCAGTCCTCAGCTGTATACGTATGTTCAGGCCAAAGCCCATTCCCCTTCATCAGATCCCAAACCGCCACAAAGCTGCTCGTAAGCACCACCCGCTTGATGCGCGAGTACTTGGCCGCCGCTCGGAGTGACGAGCGTCAGCTCCCGCGCGGGCTTGAGCATCTCTTCGACGTTGTTTGTAAAGTTCATGTGGAAAGGAGAGGCCATGTGGATCACGTAGTCTACGCCGGAGAGGGCGGAGGTCATCCTTTGCTCGTCCATCAGGTCAGGGACGACGACCCTTTCGATCGACTTTGACTCGGTTGGGTACATCTTGTTGAACGCGTCTGCCTTGGCTTGCGAGCGCTGCAACTGTACGGTCAGATTTACCGACCGCTGTAAGGAGCAACACGCACAATGCTGCCCTTGACTTTGTATC
This sequence comes from Dacryopinax primogenitus, assembly GCF_000292625.1. Taxonomy (NCBI): domain Eukaryota; kingdom Fungi; phylum Basidiomycota; class Dacrymycetes; order Dacrymycetales; family Dacrymycetaceae; genus Dacryopinax; species Dacryopinax primogenitus. The sequence goes on from NW_024467202.1 coordinate 961,780, forward strand.
CCCGCTTGATGAGCTCAAGCACGGTTGCGCTGCCTACGAAGCCGTTGCCGCCGGTGACGAAGACCACGTTTGAGGAAGTTGAAGACATTTGCTAGGTGAACTTTAAAGAGTGAGTAATGTTGGTTGAGGGAGCGCTGCGAGTACTGGGGCGAGAGGTTTGCTGTTTTGCATTCGTTCACCAGTACCCGAAGTCTTTATACCTCTCTAGCAAAGTCAAAAGCCTGCACACCCACCCGTCCGCAACTCCCTCCCCGCACTAGTCCAATCGCCCCATGAATGAAGCCGACCGCAGTAACATTCCCTCGTGGGGAAGGGATAGCTGACTCAGACACTTTATCGCTCTGACCTCTTGGAATTGGGAATCCCGGCGTCAGTGGGGAAGAGATGCCTAGGAGGAGCGCTGTAGGAACTGTGTTGTAGGAATCCTGGCGAAGGAAGATGCTCCTGATGCTGTTGCTGACAAAGACTGGAAGTGGGGTTGCGTGGTTGTTTCTTCGAGGAAGGCTCGTGGCTGACTCAGCAATTTCTTGAGGCATGGAGAGTTTCGTGGACCGCCTTGTGCATATGCATTGATGCCCAGTCGGCTGTCTGTGGTTGGGTAGCTGGTATAGGTGTAACATAGTAAAGTTCTAGTGGAGGACTGAAAATGTTCAACATGTATGTATCACGCGGAGGTGGCGATGAACATCAACATAATAGATACACAATTAAAAGCCAGTATAATAATACAGTAACAAAAAGAGCTACAAGCATAGCTGTTTAGGCTGCTCCAAAACAGAGGAAACGAGCGAATGGTGGGCGTTGTCCACCCGTTAGGCCTTTCTGCGGGTCCGGCGGAAGTGCATCTGACAGAAGGAACTTGAAGAAAGGGGGACGACTTGGGAAGCCAGAAGGGGAACAAAGGAGGGAGCGCGTTACTGCCCCCGGCGCACGACCGCCGACTCCCTCCTCCCCCTCCCCGCAGGCGCCCAAACCGGCAGTATAACCCCACTCCACCCAACCCACCTCCCTGGCCTCCCGTACCCCACTTCATCCGCCTCCATACACGGCCGGTCCCCTTTTCTCCAAGGGACGTTACACCCCGGCAACTTCCCGAGCGGGCCTAATAAGCCCACTTCTTCCTGGGGGATATACCCTTCCAGTTCGCAGGATTGGGAAGCGGCCTTGTCCGCGTGGGGTAGGAGAGTGAGACATTCACCCCCAGTGTCAGCGGTGTACAGGTTCTGCCGGTGTTGACATGTTGGGTCGGCGAGTGCTGCGCTGAGGATGTTCCTATTCCATCCCATGGCGAAATCTGAGTGTAGGCCTGCGCGCGTCAGCAAGCAACACTGCAAGACACACCGGGAGGGACGTACTGTATCCCGTCGTATCCCCGTTAGACATGATCAGTTCATGCGGCTCATACTCATGCGAAACGTATCCAAACTCGAGTACAAGCTGCGGGAACCTAACGGGATGCGTGTCGGGGCAATCGCCGCCACCCCCATTCTCCGCATACGCGACATGCGCATGATGATCCGTGGAATCCGTGTTCTTCCCGTCCCAGCAGTTTGGGAAGGGCACGGAAGCGCGCAGGAACCCCTGGCACTTGTACGGTGGGAACCCGCGCATCGCCAGCCCGTCCGTCGGGTTGGAGAGATCTTGCTGACAGTCAAAGGTCGCGTATTTGCTGCCGTCGTAGGCGTTTCCGGTGGAGTTGAGTGACATGGCGTTCCCCGCGAGCATCTTGAGTCCTTCTGGAAACGCGGTGGTGGGTTCTTCCCCCTGCCCGTGCGTGAGCACTGCGCTGCTAGAGAGCGGAGACAGACTCACCTGCTGGAGGTAGTACACCCTCACCTCGTGCACTGGCAAAGGCTTATACTTCCCTCCCTTCCGTCCAAAGACGGGCGAAGTCCAATAATTACTCTTGTCAACCTTGGCCTCCATCGTCGTACAGTTCGCAGAAGCGTAGGAGATGTAGGAATAGGTGGACTGGAATGCCGAGCCGCCGACGACGAGGTGGGTGTGCTGCGATGCCTGGAGGGGCTGGACGATGGGGTCCATACGGGCTAGGACGAGTGGTTGTGCGAAGAGGAGGAACGCCTGGGCTGAGGGGAGCAGGGGTAGGAGAGGTATGAGAAACATTGTGCTCGAAGGTCGGGGTTGGGTGTATGCTAGTGCTTTGTGCGGTGTGTTTTAATATGAATGAGCGTGCGCAGTCTTTCAAGAGAGTGGTGTTTAGACCCAAGATGACAAGAGCGGATAGAGAGCAGAAGAAGGAGGAGATGAGCGTGGACGATGGAGCGCAGCAGGCGGGGGCGGAGGGGAGATGGCGGTGGTGGTGGTGGTGATGGAGGGTGGAGTGGACCACTCGAGAGAGGTTATAAGCGAATCGGACTCCCGGTCCAAAAGAGGGGAAAGGTCCATCGGCTTGGGTGGTGTGTTGTCCTGTACGAAGAGGAGGATGTCGTCACCCAAAGCGTGGATGATGCAGATGTCTCATCACATAGACGTGTCATCGTACACGCTAGCCATGTAGATCCAGCGCAGGATCATACGCCCAGTGATCGTAGAAAAGACGTCATCACCCTCCTAGGCAAACACCTATCCCAAAAGGGAAATAGGTGCGAGCTGTCGTCGTCGTCGTTGTTGTTGCAGTCACAGGATATTAATAGCCGGCAGATCCTTCGGCAGGTATACCACACCCAGGCCGAGACAGCACACTAGAGACACAGATCCAGAGCACGAGCGTCCTGTTGATCGTCCAGAGACAAGAAGAAAGAAGAAGCAGAAGCAGATTGATCCCGCGCTACACCTGGTGGACAAAGGAAACTCTGCGTGGCATGACAATGTTGTCACTGATTTCCAGTGATTGCTGCATGCTGCACACGTACAGGACAGTTACCGCCATGCCAGCGTCGTGAAGTGAGATGTAATCCCCACATACGAATACAACTGATTACACATCTCCAACGTTCCAGCATTCCCCACTCCCGGAACAAGATACACAGTGACACATATCCACCTTCCCTTCACACCTCCTTCGGCACCCTCCAAATTCTCCTCGTCCATCTCCGTCTCCTCAACACCCCCTTCCCCAGTAGCGGGTCCAGCGGTCTCCCCAATTCATCCGCATACACCCACCCATCGCCATCCGCTCCCCCTCCCGCCCACCCCGCAAAAAAGTCACATACCCAGCCTTCGTCCACCGTTTCCCAGCCAGGGATAAGCGCGACTTCAAACGCGCTGCGCAGGCCTTCGGGCAGCCACTGCTTGCCTATCTGCTCAGAGGCGCCTTCTGGTAATCTAAAGGTTTCTCGTTCCCAGGTCTCGATCAGGCCCCAGGTACGCTCCCCCCCTGCCCGAGCGGTCCAGTGCGAGCAGGTGAGCGCATCGTCGTCCTTTGCTTTGAGGGCTACGAGGCTCCCTAGGCTGTGAAGCTTGGCGAGCAGGTGGGGGTGGAGCGGGAGGACGGAGGGGTGGGTGAGGAGGAAAGGGGAGAGCCCGAGGCAGAGGAAGATGGGCCGGAGGGGGAGGTACGGCAGGAAGGGGAGGAGGAGGAGCACGCTGAGTGAGAGGAAACGCGTGAGGGGGATGGAGTACACCGTGCGCTGCGTAAGGTGCGGCAGGAGGGGCAGGGCGAGATCGTATATGTCTGAGCTGGGTGGGGTTAGTTAGGCTCTGAGGCACCAAGGGGAAGGGGAGAGGGACGCACGCGAAGCCCATAAGGTTCTGGATGGCTTGGACGTTGGCGAGCCATTCTGTGCTTCCTTCTATCGGTAGAGGGGGGACTTGGGGAGCGTCTCTTTCCGGTCGAAGGTAGCTAGGCAAGAGCACGCAGAGAAGTGCGAGATGCGGGAGGAGGAGGATCATCCGTGGGAACCAGCCTATTTCCTTAGCTCCTGCTAGCTATCCAAGTAAGGGGTACGTACAGAGGAATGCATACCCCGCCATGCAGGCCAGCGTCACCCTCTTATTCCGCCACATGAGCACCTCCTCCACCCTATCCTGGAGCCAGAACACGACCCCGCTCCTGGGAACAAACCTCCGAAAGTTAGCCGTAGTAGTTCCCATACTCAGCGGCTGGCGGGCGCTGAGAAGCGGCTCGGTCTCAAGTTTCGCGCGAGGGCTCGAGGAGGGAAGGGAGGAAGAGGAAGATAAGAGTAGCTGGGTGAAGTTAAAGCTGGAGCTAGAGCTGGGCTTGGGCGTCCCTGATCCGGGGGTACGAGCGTTCCCAGATAAAGGGCTGGGTGAGAATGGAGATGCGGAGATGGGGGAGAGGGGGAGGGGGCGGGGGAGGGAAGGAGGGCGAGGACGCGTGCTGCTGCTGCTGTTGGTTGTGCTGGGGTTGAGCAGCGTTGCGTAGGGAGGAGTGTTGGGCGGTGGGATAGAGGCTTGCATCGGATGAGGAGGGGCCATGGTGGGCGCTTGAGTAGAAAGTGAGCTGCTAGTAGTGCGTGGTCACTACTTGCGGAGTCACTGAGTCCGTGTGCCCGAAATGGAACTCGGCGTTGCGGAGTCTCGCTTCCGAACTCGATCACGCGTCGATCATTACGACGCGTCCTCTCTTCCAAGACGCGTCCTCATCCTCCTCAAACTCGCAGCTTGCAACTCGTCCCACACTCCAGAGCACTCCAGAAACACCACCTCCAGCAGCAGACCACCCTGCTCAAAATTGAGAACAACCAAACGCACAGCGGACGATGTCGACTATCCACTTCCTCCCCCCTCGGGGACAACCTACGAACCCCACGCTACACCTCATGCCTTTCCATATAGAGCACAACGGCCCTTGTCCTCTATCAACTTACTTCCTTGTCCGTCCTGCCTCTGATTTACCCTCTGCCTCTGCATCCACATTTGCATCTACATCTGCGCCCACATCCGTATCCCCCTCAACCTCACTGCCCGACAAGACAGAAACCCAAAGCCCTGGAAACCCCTCGCTCAAAAACCGGTTCACCTCCAGCTTCAGAGGCAGAGCACTAAAAGGCGTCCAAGTCCCCCTTCCAGAGGGTTACACCGGTGTGCTCCTGCGTTCTTCAGCTCCTGCACCGGCACCCGCTGCTCGGGTCCGCCGCCCCAGCCCTGTCAAGCGTCGTTCGAGGAAACGTGCTGCTTCACCCATCCCTGTCGAAACCGACGGCGACGGCGACGCGGGCGAGCGGCAGGCAGAAGATCAGAGGGAGAAGAAAGACCTCAGGATCGAGGGCTGTTTCGAGGGTTTTGTTCTGTGGAACGCGGATGTAGACGTGGATGAGGAAGATGAGTACCTGAGAACGCTCGGGGAATGGCAGAGGCTTGCTGCACTCGTGAGTCGTTCCCTCAGAACTAGGGAGACGCGCTGACGAGTGGTAGATACATGACACGCATTTGGGAGGGGACGCGTAGGCATGCCCATTCCCTGTGTATGCGGTTTCAGTAGCGAACTTGTTCTCCTCGGAAGGTATCGCAATCTAGCAGGTATACTCGCGTATCATTCCAGTTCTCGTTTGCCTCATCCTGGGCCCCACGACCCGCCCCATCAATCCCCACTGCCTGCGAGCCGTCGTCCAACGCCCCGGCTCTCAAAAGTGCGTCACCTCTCTCCGCTCGAGCTGACAAGCCCGCCCGGTGTGCGTCCCTAGAGCTAAGGGTGTACGTACTTCTGCCAGGAGCGGGAGAGCCGTCCGCTCTGGGCGTCTGATCGGGACTTGGGGGCAGGAAACTATGCAGTTGGGCTCGGCCTGGTGAGGAAGGGTGAACGCTGTAGGGAGACCGACATGCTTGACATTCCTACGCTGCTTACTGGAGGTTGGCACTGCCTGAGGGAAACAGCAGGGCAGCAGAAGCGGTCTAATGACCTAAGCACGCCTACTTCTCCGACCCGCACCTCATCCCGCCGCACCTCTAAATCCGAGTCCAATCACCGACGTATACCCCGCCCTCATATGCCCATTATGGCACCCACAACAACCCATGCTGCACAGCACAGCTGGGTTTGGCGCCGGACCCTGCTTCCGTATTGTTAGCTTAGGTAAGCGATGATGACCTTAGGCGACGATCATTCGGAGCCAAGCTCGGTCGGTTGTATGCTTTTCGTGGTCATGGACGGGCTGCGGTAGTATGAAGTTGTGCTTCTAGGACGGGGGAATGTTGGGAGTGGCTGACTACGTTACTGATAAGGAGGAGGGCGAAGAAACGTATTTAAGCCTGTCTGAGATGCGTGGCTGGATATCTCATCAACCTCAGAAAACTCGAATCGAAACCGACCTCTTCCGCTGAACACATAAAGCATAACCACACTTACAACCATGTCTGCTACGAACACGCCTGTTGTTTTCGTTGACGGCGCGAATGGATTCATTGGCACGACCGTGATCCTCGAAGCCCTCAAGCAGGGATATCACGTCAAGGCAGCTGTGGTACGTTCGTCTATCCCTCGAGTGGATGTAGCTCATCTGTTCGCAGCGCCGTCAGGAAAGCGCAGACGCGTTTGGCAAGAAGTACCCCGAGCACGGGTCCAAGATCGACTGGGTGTTCATCCCTGATTTCTCTGACCAGGAGGCTGTGGCCGCCGCGCTCAAAGGGGTGACGTACGTCATGCACGTCGCCTCGCCCTTCCGGTTCGACTTTACCGACAACGAGAAGGAAGTCCTTATTCCCGCGAGGGAGAACACGCTCTCGATCCTGCGCGCTGCGGCCAAGAACCCGGAGGTGAAGCGCGTCGTGATCACTTCGAGCTTTGCGGCGGTGTGCGACTTGCTCAAGGGTATGTGGCCGGAGAAGACGTACTCGGAGCAAGACTGGAACCCGGCCACGTGGAACGAGGCTGTCAGATCCGACATCCCTCCCTTCGTGTACTGCGCGAGCAAGGGGTTTGCTGAGCGCGCGGCTTGGGAGTACATGGACCAGGAGAAGCCTGGTTTCGCCTTGACGACTTTCTGCCCGCCTATGGTCTTTGGGCCTCCTCAGCAGCCTATCAAGTCGATGAAGAGTTTGAACGAGTCGGTGGACCAGCTCTGGCGGCTCTTCAGTGGTACGGAGAAGGAAGTCCCCTTTACCAACTTCCCTGGGTTCATCGATGTTCGTGATCTGTGAGTACCCACCCCGCAGTGTGCCACTCCGAGTTCCTGACTTTTGCATCAGGGCGCACCTGCACCTCGCCTCCCTCACCAACGACAAGGCTAGGGACAAGCGTTACCTCGTCGTCGGAGGCCACTATTCCTTCGACGAAGCGGTGGTCGTTGCGCGCGAAGCGTTCCCCAACCAGGCAGCCCGCATGACGCCCTCGACTGGCAAGCCCGCCCCAGAGCACTACAAACTGGACGTGTCCAAGGCCGAAGCTGACTTTGACATCAAGTGGACGCCATTCAAGAAGACGATTGTCGATACTGCCGAGGTGCTGTTCAAGACTGAGGCTTTGCTTGCTTCTGCTTGAACGGTGCGTCTCTAGCTCCCTTTTTAAGAAACATCAAGCCAAGCCCCAAATGGGCTTTTGGTAAAGGCTTTCCATGTTTTCTCCAATCGCGTGAATACCCTTGTACACGTAGATAGTGCAAGCAGTTGTCATGCAGAACTCGGGCCTGTCCAATGGGGCGTGCGGTTTCGTCCTCAGTTGATATTCCAGATTCGCGGACCGTGAGAACTGAGTCCAAGTTAAAAGCACTGTGAGAATGGGAACATCCAACGTTGTGCAACTCGAAGTAGTTGTATACAATCAAGAGAAGATTACAGCCGCCCAATGAATGCTCCCGAACATTGCCAAGCGGAATCTTCCCCTGACGTCGTATTTACTGCGGCCGCGGCACCGCACCACGACGGCGTTCCGACTTTCCGGGACGAAAGTTCACACTCAACCCCTTGCCTCTGTATACCACAATGTCGACCGAAGAGGGCACGTCAACACCAACAGAAACGCACCCTGTCGAGGCTTCCGATAACGAGGAGGAGAATCCATGGTCGTCGTCCTCCGCAGAAGCACCCGACTCGTCAGAGGCTCGGGCAGTCGACGGGGCCCCTGAGCCACCGCTCGAGATCGCCGACGAACCGGAACCGTCGCACCCCAAGCCACTCGAGCAATCCACGTTGGACGAATTCGATCCACTGGCAGATACGGCGGCAGACGCATGGAGACATGCAGAGGGCCATCTGCCAGTTGGAGTGGAGGCGTCAGCATCTGGGCCAGAGATCCGGTTTACGCAAGAACCCGATACGACTCTGGACGAACCACCTCAGAGCAGGGCACAAGCCCAGACACCATTATCAGGCGTTTCTACCGACTTTCCGCATTCCCCTTCGTCCCCTCCGGGTGTGCCATCCCCTACAACGCTCGCCTCTCTGGCTCAGCCGTTACGGCGAGCATCTCAACATGAACTCGGGGAGACAGAGGCTTCTTCATCTCAACAGACAAATGGCAATGCCATGGACACCTCTGGACCAAAAGTAACACCGCCATTTGACTTCCAAAAGTTCTTGGACCAAATGAAGTCGAAGAGCGCTGAACCCGTTGCAAAGTACCTGCGAAGGTGGGTTTCGATCGTGATTCTGATGCGGCTCGAGCTCATCTATCTCCAGTTTCTTGCACAACTTCCAGAAGAGGACGTTCCCCGTCACCGATCAGGTTAAGCTCATACACGACTTTCTTGCAGTAAGTGGCGGTCGCTCCGTATCCCGAACATTTCCTGATTTATTCTTAGTTCATTGCAGCGCGAATGAGTGAGTGCGAGGTCTGGAAGAACCTTCCGGTGGAACAGTTTGACAATGCCACCGAGGCGATGGAGAAGCTTGTCATGAATCGCCTATACCATCTGTGCGCTCTATCACAGTTGTTGAGGAACTGTAGGCTAACATGACACCAGAGCATTTACCCCTGCAATCGATCGTAACATATATCCTATCACGACTGACGACCTGGAACGAGATCATGTACTTTCACAGCGTATAAGGCTGTTCGAGTGGGTCACGGAGGAGCATCTGGATATACCTACAGGAGAGGGCAGCAAGGGATTCATAATGTTCGCTGAGCAGGGTGCGTGACACGGTCTAACTATCATCGCCGTGTCTCATTGTTCGGTAGAACTGCTCAAGATCAACCACTACAAGGCGCCGCGTGACAAGCTGATCTGTATCCTCAATTGTTGCAAAGTCATCTTTGGTGAGTCAGCCCACTTACGCATCGGCGAGCCGTCTAACGTTGTCTGCAGGTCTTATCCGACATTTGAACCGGGAAGAGGGTGCCGATGCCTTCATACCCATACTGATCTATGTGGTACTTCAAGCGAACCCAGATCATCTGCTCTCGAACGTCGAGTACGTAAAGGGGAATCCTGCCAATGCATTGTGTTCTGACATGTTGTCCAGATACATAAGTCGGTTCCGGTCAGCAACCAAACTGCAGAGCGAAGCTGGATATTATCTATCGAGCTTGATGGGTGCGGTCTCGTTTATTGAGACGATGGATCATACGTCACTCTCCAATATCTCACAAGAGGAATTTGAGGCGTAAGACTTGAAACTCTGAGCGATCTCCTCCCGCTCTAACAGTGTCATCAGGAATGTCGAGGAAGCCGTTACCCGATTATCGCCCTCATCATCGCCGGGTCCAATGACACCTCAAAGAGCCAGGCCACCAGCGCCGGAAGTGACGACAGCTGAAGTCACTGCCTCTGCCGCTGCAGGTGAAGAGTCAGCCAGACCACTGCTTCTGCCCACAACACTAGCAGAAGACACGAAGAAGTTCTTCCAACGGACCGGCGATTTTGCACAGCAGACAATCAGCAAACCGCTAAATGCGATTGGGAGGATATTCTCCGAGGCTCTGGAAGAGCCACCCGGAGTAGTAGGACGTGCACTGGATGCTGCATCCAACTGGGTGCAACCTAATCCTGTTACGCCTGCTCCCCCACCAAAAGATCAGAGCGCGCCTCTCCCTGCACCGTACAAACCTCGTGTACGACAATCACCGTCACGGCCGAATTCTGGTGCGTCTACGCCCATAGGTACCCCCACACGCGTAGGTGGCACCCTCCAGCCGTTTCCTTCGCCGCTCGGGATACCCCCTGTCAGCACACCTCGAACTGCTACGCCCGATCATGACGGAGACGAGGCGTTCGACTTCGCGGCATTGAGTGCTGAGATCGACAGAGCGCATGACGCGGCGCAGGCATCAGGCAGAGACACACTATTGCAGATCTTCCCAGGTCTGGATGGTGAACTTGCAGACGTGGTGCTCGAGGCGACTAACGGAGATTTGGGGCTGAGCATCGACAAGCTGCTTGAGATGGGCGTGGGATCATGAGTTGACGTGATGGTGATGGTGTACCTGAGATGATATGAGAATGATACCCGCATTACTGACATGCTACTCAATACCTATAATTAAATAGAAAAAAGCGGAAGGGATACTGGTTGGGTTGTTACTGGAAGTTCATTCTGCTCCGCATTACAACCATGTGGCTTGATGATGATGATATTGTGGTAAAAACGGAGCCAAACCGCGTTCCAACAACTCCTAGGCACACACGCGTGAGTCGATCGGCATTCAACATCTACAACCACATACGTGTTACGCGATGTCTGCCACCAGTGTTTCTGTGTTTGTCTCTTCTCCTGATACGCATTCGGAGCGGAAATTCGACTTGCACACAACCATCGGGCAGCTTAAGGTGCATTTATTCCTTCCCCCGAGCGGCCTGCGCTTACGTTCGGCTAGACTAGGCTTGAGCATATCACCGGCATCACGCCCACCTCGCAAAAGCTCGTCCTCTCCCGCACTGAAGATGGACAACAGATCCGCGTACTGGACGACGACTCACGTCCTCTGGGGTTCTATTCTCCCGCCGACTTCCAGACGATCCAGGTGCGCTGGTCGGAGTTACGCAGCACGGAGTTCGAGCGAACTGAGGGGTAGGTCGTAGACTTGAACCCCATGGGTCCGGCAGGCATGTACAGCGATGTTTCTCAGGTATGTGAGATCGTATACTGAGGAAACGATCAAGCTAACTGATGATTAGGTTGAGAAGTTCGAACTTTCGGATGAGCAATATGCGAAGCGAGATGGTACGTGTATGCGCAGTTTTCTCGATCCAAGTGGCTCGCCTTGCGATGAACTACAGTTCTGATATGAGTGGCTAGAATCGTTGCTCAAATTCAAACAAGCCAACAAGTTTGGACGATTCGCCGACGAGCATCAGCAAGCCTCCGCACCAGCTGCCTCCACTGCATCCTATCCAGACATCAAGGTGGGTGCCCGATGCGAGGTAGAAAGCGAAGAAGAGGGCTTGCAGAAGCGAGGAACTGTACGCTTCTTCGGATCGACAGCTTTTGGCAAGGGTACTGGCTTGTGGGTTGGCGTGGAATACGACGAGCCGATGGGGAAGAATGACGGGAGGTGCGCGATTTCTTCATTTTCTTTGAAGATTCTTTCTCAAATGGATGTATTGGCAGTGTGCAGGGCCATCGATATTTCACATGTCCAACAAACCACGGTGCCTTTGTTCGGCCTGAAAGGGTGACTGTTGGTGACTTTCCCCCAATCACATTGATAGACGAAGACGAGGAAATTTAATTCTCAGTGTTGCTGTTCGTAGTTATCTGTAGTTATTGCAGCTGGGTGAGATTAATTGTAAATGATTGATCACATGTAAACATTTGGTGATGAATAGGGGTGCCAGCCGTAAAGTTGTTCGATTGGACGCGAGACCCCGACCCAGTTGCCCCGGAGGAATCCGACCTTCCGAGCTTCTGGCTGTTTCTGTAGCTACGTGGGCGAACCGAGAGTCTTCGGTTGCTATCGGTCCGATTGTAATTGTTCTTCATAGGACAATTGTCATCATACGGCTAACAACAATATACGCTGTAATACATGCCAAGGCAAGCCGATGTTGCTGACGGAACATGATTGCCTGATATGTGTGTGGCTGTTGAATCAGACCACATTTCGCTGGGCGAAAATAACGCTCAGGGGACACGGCATCCGCGTCTGGAACAACCGGGGGCTCGGCCGTATGTTGGGTAGTCCCTCCAGTTGGGAAATCTCCTAAAGCGTTTCCGTCTGTCTTTCCCCCCTTCACTTCCGCGCTCCTCCGGCTTTACCCCGTGGGTCTCAACTCGAACATCTCCCTTTCCCTCCCCTTTTCTCATTCATCTGCGCGTCTCAACCCTCGGTAGTCACTTTTAGACTCCGCTCACTCGTGCAACTCCCCTCTCTTTCTTCAACCACCATCTCCCTCCCTCTCCTCCGTCCAGCCACTTCCTCTTTTCCCAGTTTTTCTCTCCCATCCCTCCCTCCAGGATGGCAAACAAAGAAAAGAATCCGGAAGGGGAAATTCGGGCTGTCAACGGTGACAAGCTCAGAATCAATGGTATTTCTCAACGTCTCACATGACCGTTTTCATCTCACAAATCACACGTCGTGTTCTTCAGACCATGTATACTATGCTCCACCATGGCGGGATCGTATTCAACCGTACACGATCGCTCGCATCATGGAATGGCTCCCTGACGAAGGTTCTCCGAAGGGTTCCAAGATCACTCGTGCTCGCCTCAACATATATTATCGTGCCAACGAGTGCGTTTTCTCGCTTCGTATCTTCTTACCTCATCTCATTTCCTTAGGCCCTGGACTAGGAATGTCGCTGACTCGCGCGCGTTACAAGCCACTATGTGCACGGATAAGGTTCCTCTTAATTATCTGAGGGGCAAATGTCATGTCTCGCATAAGGATAAGATTAATAACTTCAACGAATGGCGCAAGACAGAAGACTGTTTCTACTATGCACGATTCTATGACCCGTACGTTAAGCAAGACTACGAAATCATTCTTTCTTCCGAAGTCACCAACAGTAAGCGTGCTTTTCAATTCAATGTTGCACCTCCTCAAACCACTGAATTGCGGTACATCAGTCCCCGATAATATCAAGAGTATCCTCACGTATCGCTACGACCTTATACTAACAGAAAAGGATTTCATACCCAATTTGACTGATGAGCTGCGAATATGCTCTGTCTGCGAAAAATGGACACCGCCGTAAGACCTTCCTTTATGTATTGTGTTAATATTTCCTAATGTTAATCAGTGACGACTCGGTACGTTGCGACCGCTGTAGCAAGTATTTCCACACAGGTTGTCCCGATCCACCCGTCGAGAACAAGCCGAACAAGAAAGGATGGGCGTGGTTCTGTGGCCCATGCAGTAAGGATCACCGAGAGGAGGTCGCACAGCTCGGTGCCCAAAATGCAAACCGTGTCGCCAAGGGCAAGCCTGGAAAGGCCATTGCTAAGACTCAGAAAGCGAAACAAGATGAGCGAGCAAAGGCAAAGCAATCATCCTCGTTCAATGGCGGCGGTGCGGCATCTACCAAGTATTGGAAAAAATGGCCGTATCGCTATTTCGGGTACGGATATCTCGGATAATCCGTGGTCTCGTAAAAATCCTCACACAACCTCTAAATATAGGAGTTACACGACGGCTGAGGATGTTCTCGATCCCGATGATATGATATATGCTATCGCTCGTCCACGTATGGGACCGAAATATCAGGCAACCTCAATACCTCATGTTGGCCAATTCCAGTACAATGGTACAGGGTGTTCGGTTTGTGGCAGTGCTATTTGACCATCTAATGTTACTTCTAGATACCGATCTCGAGGAACGAGGAGCCTTCAAAACCGTACAGGCAATGGCTTGCGTCACAGCTGGCGATATTGAATCAGGACAGCGTCGGTTTCTCCCACTTAAGAGCTCCTTCCGTCACTGATCTTCGGTCTTAGTGGACCTCATCATGACTTCAGTTCTGAACAGCGAGAAGCCTCTCCCCGCTCATCCCTATTCGGTTGCTGTACTCGACGAAGTTCTCAGGACTATCACCTTCGCAAGTCCCTGGAAGGCACTGGCGTTCGAGCATATATTTCATCGTGACACCACCATGGCATATCCAGTGCGTTTTCCTCCGCATGCCATCATTCAACGACGCTGACGTGACTGTTTCAACTTAGTGGAAAGACGATGATGTTCGATTATATGATACGCCATGGACAGCAGAAGAGCGTTTGTTGTTCGAGAAGGCCCTGCAGGATGGTATCGACCAGCATGGTCAACCCGGCGACCTCAAGATAGCGCAGGAATACGTCACCACAAAGACACGTGCAGAGATCGTCCGTTATTACACTCTCTGGAAGAAGTGCGTCTCGCATATCTCACACGACATTCTAGCTGACATATTTGTGCAGCGAGTTGATGGGCGACAAACTCAAAGAAGCTCAGTCTGGGGCACACAAGGAAGCCCATAAGAGCTTCCTCGGTCAACCTGCGATCCTCACCTCTGCAGCTGCTGACGCACCCGCCGACTACGACAGCGACGCCGGTTCAGACGCTGACATACCCCGAGGGATCAAGCCTGTTTGTTCGGTATGCAAAAGCCGGACATCCGAGAAGTGGTGGAAAGGGCCAAGTGTGCTCCCTGGCGACCATTTGTTGTGTAACAGCTGCTCTGCAAGCTGGCGCAAGTACAATGATCCGCGAGTCCAGCGTGCCATTGAGGAAGGACAGAGCAGGGCGGCGTCTGACAGAAATGAGGGTGAACGACAAGCGGGTCGAAGAGTAAAGGTAGGCAGTGACTTGCAACGAACGGCCATCATTCTCACATTATGATGCCAGGCTGCGGCAAGCAAACCTGCCAGCCCCGCGCCTGGAAAGAATGGCACTCCGCCATCTAAAGCGGTCACCAAGCCCGCCATACCAAGATTCTGTGTCTGTTGCAAGACCACGGGACCGGCGGATACTATTGCACGGTGTCAATACTGCCTCCTTACCGTTCATCCAGGTACGTTCTATTTAGATCCCCCTCCTGGGTTGAGACTAATTATGGTTTAGCTTGCGGTGGTTTCCCACCAGAAGAGTTCGTTGAACCCTGGACTTGCGATATTTGCGCGAACGAGAAATCACCTGAATCTCGCATCACGTATCACTGTCTGCTTTGTCCTATTCCAGATGCGAAGCGCCGACAGACCCTGGAATCGACACCCGAGCCTACATACTGCCGCGCTATGAAACCAACAGAAGGCAGAGGATGGGTGCATATTATGTGCTCGATCTTCACGCCTGAAGTGTACTTCACGGATGCGAAACACATGAAGCTCGTTGAGGGTGTGTCCATGGTCCCGCAGAGCCGGTGGAGAGCAGTACGTAGCTCCCAGTTCAGCTGGTGCAATACTAACAGGCGATTCAGACCTGCGCTGTATGCAATATTTCTGGACATGGGGCATGTGTCAAGTGTGCCGACTGCAGCAACGAGTTCCATCTTTCTTGTGCATGGTTAGCCGGATGCACTTTCGGCTTCGAGATTCAGCCGGTACGTCTTATATTGCAATTGAATTTCCTATCACTAAAATGAAGGTATGTAGATCAAAGTAAGCCGACGAGATCAGCACCCAGTTGTTAGTTTCAAGAAGGAAACCGGTGCCATGAATGCTCTCGTGTGGTGTGGTGCACATGATATGTCGGGTCGCACGATTTACTCGTTGGGTGAGGTTGACCCTAAAACTGGCCTGGTATGGTTTTGATAATCTCACCTTTCGAGCCGTAATTGACCCCAGAACAGACCGCGCTGCAAGTGTTCTGCAAGACCTACAAGCAAATACCTCTCGATACTTTTGCTTTGCTCAGGAAGGCACAACGACTTGATGCCCTGATGGGGCACAAGGGGGACATGGGTAGTCCGTGGATCACTCCTAAGATTAGCAAATGTCGTCGCTGCGGTTCTACCAACTCGCCCTTCTACTATCCTGATCTACCGGAAATCAAGACTGATGAGGACATGGATGTCGATGAGGTGGAAACCGAGGAGAACCTGTTGTGTCATTCCTGTTACTCCAAGAAGATCAAAGCTCCCGAGAGGTCAGAAATGGGTGATGATTGGGAAGAATCGTCGTCGGACTACGACGATGAAGTGTGGTGACCGAGACTTCATTTCCATCTCATCTCAATTTCACGCATTGTTGTGCGATCTGCATTTCTTGTATTACACTACATTGTACGGAATACTATTTTACATTGCGGCGGAACACTCGGTTCAATACAATATTGGCTAAATAAGGTCATCTAGGCACACGCTTATAAAATAGGATATAAGCCGGTTTGGCGACTATTTCTCGTCCTTCGGCATTTGACAGACGACTGTCATCACAATATACCCAAGATCCTTTCGATGCAATGAATGCGGTATCTGTTCGGGAAGAATCAGAAACAGGATCTAATATGGAACGTGAATCAGGCGCACAATGTCCACTGGTGAGACTTCCGAAATGATTCGTCACAGCGTACAGCTCGTATCTGTAGGGCGGAATTTGCGAGCGCGGGTCATCCAACTTGATTGGACTCGACTGTGAGAAGCCCTTGTCAACTCCAGGAGGCAACGGCGAAGGCATATAATTTGTCAAATCCAGATCTTTGAGCGGAAAGTCGACCAAGGTCTCCAGCTTGTCTACGAAGGGCCCTTTGTACGAGAAGCGCTTGAGATGAATCAGAAGAACCGGCGGCAGACGGGAGATGGACAATTGTTTCGTGGCCTTGCGCAGCGCCATGCAATGGGGGCACTTCCAAGCATCTCCTTTCTCCATGATCTCTTCCTTGACGAAGGCATCCATGCACTGCTGCAGCGTGACTTTGCTCATACCCCGTCCAGTGGGAATTGGCAAAGAGAGATACATGAATGCGTTATACGTCGTGGATGTCTGCGCTCATGTGTTGAGCGGTTGCAAACATGCGGAACACAGAGAAGGACAGACCTTGTGGCACGTCATACACTCCAATTTATTCCGGAATTGGCCCTGAAAGTAGTCCACGACAAGACTGTCATCTCGCCTCTGGTATCGCTGCCATTCTTGTTCCCCAGCGATCTGTTGTGGCAATCTCTCAAGTTCCGCCTCATGCTCGGGTGTAGGGTCATCGTTTGCCGGCTTCTGCAGAATTCGATTGAGATCTTCATGAAGACCATCCAGCAGGAAGCTGATGAACTCTTGCGCATCGTGCTGGTCTCCGCCTGCGAATGACGGTGCATAGTGGCAAACACTCCTCTGCAAAAACATTGACCCTTAGTCGATCACTAGCACGAACGAAACATGTACATACCCTGAAATTAGTCGGGTCCAGATAGGTAAAATTTGCCTGCCACATCTCCTGAACCATTTTGGCAAACGCGCCCGCCAACTGTCCACGAGTTCCCAATGGATTGACGGTATTGACCGCCCTCTGCCACCGGTTCTCTAAGAAGAACCGCGCAAAAGGCACTGTGGCACTCAGACACTGCAGCGGTGCGTTCATATAACATGTGTTGCCCAGATTCTTGAGCCCAGAGGTGCTGATCGCTTGACCCTGCCAGTATTGGACTGGCCAGTCCGATTGAATACGGGGAACGGGAATGAGAGCTGTGCCAAGGTATCCGTTCGCGATCGGTTTCGACGGCTGCACCGGCTGAGGCGACAACACATTCGACGCTTGGTAGTCTTGGATGTACTGCGCACCTGGTCGCGGTTGTGGTAGTGGTCGAAAGTCCTGCCGTTCCATGGAAGACGACGCAGCTGCTGGCGGAGGCTGGATGATAGGCGCCGAATGGACGTTAAGTTGCGGGTAGTCGATAATTGGCCGAGCGGTTGTGATCGCACCTGGAGCGCCGGAGTAAGAGAACTGGGACAGCTCAGCATAATCCGATCTTCGCCTTGACATTGAAAGGGGGGGAGGGGCTGACGCAGCAGGGGGAGAAGGAAGCTGCGTGCCTTCGGGGACTGTCGCTGTGGAGCGATACAAGCCAGCGATTGAGGCAGCGCCAGAGGGGTTATTGTAGAAAGACTGGTATGACGGTGTATAGCCAATGGGGGATGTGATGGGAGACGCAATCGCAGTGGTATCATACGTCGGCGGCTCCGCCTCGCGGTACATGTTCGACAGACGAACGTTGCCCGGACTGCGCGAAAGCGCAGGTTTCCTCGCGAGAGGTCCATTTCCTTCAGAAGGTGATGTTGGCTGTGGTGGTGTCCTACCACGGGAATGAGCACAGAATGCCCTTTAGGTGAGCGAGCAGACACATACCAAATCCGATTAGATAGCTGATCCAACGAACTCCTCCCTCTCTCTTCCCTCAAAGCTTCCACTCTCTCTCTATGTGGCTCCGCTCTCCTCTCCTCAATAGCAGGTAGTCTGCCATTGGTCACCGCACGGGCGACCTGTCGCCCTTCCAGTCCCTCATCTTTCAGCTGGGCTCTCCATGCCCTCATCCCCCCAACAAGCACAATAGGCGGTCTATCGAGTTTCTTCTGGTCTGCAAACTCGTTTTCCCATATGACGCTCACAATTTTTTGCATCAGCCTGCTCTGTGCCAGGTTCATGGAGGACTCATCGACCATCACAACCATAGAGTATTTGGCTCGTTCTTGGAAAGCTGCCGCTTCTTCTGGGGGATTGATGGAGAGCGCGGACTCGATGGAAAATGAGGTGAGCGATGGACGCTCAATAAGGCTGGGTTCAAGCTGCACCTTCGCAGATCGGCTCGATGGAGGAATCGCAATGTGACAGTCAAGATATTCACCCTGATCTCGAATATCGAGAATGAGGATCGGATACCGATCATCCCGCAGGTAGTTGAGCAGTTCCTTGGGGTTGATAGACGTGGGGATGCCACCGGTGGGGCGAGAGCGTATGGACGAAGCAGATGGGGAACGGCCATGCGTCGGCCCATTCGAGCCGGAGAAGTGCGGTGAGAGCGGTTTGGGAGGTATGGGCGGAGGCGCTGTTCGGCCCCTGGATGACTCGGGCCGTAATGGCGGTTTGGAGATGCTTTCCGAGGGACGGGGGGATGGAACTGAGGGTAACCCAGGTACATTGGACCGCGTTGACGGCAACGTGGGGAACTGAGCTTCTATTTCAGACAGCGTTGGGAAGGTCTCATCAAACCCGGTGTCGGTCCGGATGGGCGGCGTTGCATGTGTGCTGCTAGGTCGAGAGCTGGGCGCGGAAGACAATATAGGTGCAGAGGGGAGGAGGCTGGGAATGTCGGATAAGCGAGAATGACCGGACGATCCAGTGTGATCAGGTAACGATGGAGGTGGGGAAATGGGGGAGGTCAACGTTCTGCCGTAATCCCGCGAGATGCGTTTTCCGTTTGTCAGTGGCGGGCCTCCGAGATGCGACCCTTCAGTGACTGAGGTATCTACACCGTGCTGGCGTAAGAGTGATAGGCGGTCTGCTATTGAACGGGGCCGCTGATCAGGTGTAGATGGGAAAGAAGGTGCCGAGCTTGAAGACGGTGGTGATACAGGCAAGGTGAACGGCAATGGTGTACCGGGCATGATCCTGTCGCATCCCGTGTCAACTATCGTGCAGAAAAGAGAGGGTATTACATACGGTGTATCTCGACGATCTACTCTGTCGGCCTTTTGTTGGTCAATCTGCTTTAGCCGCTCAGAGAGCTTTTGGGTTCGGTCTGCTACCGTTTCACGAAATTGCTGTCCCAGCGTCAACGTCACTTCAGTTAATGACAGAAAGGAACGTACACTATCATATGCCCTTAGGGCCACTAATAACGGATCGTGCACCGGGTCTGTTTTCTGCGCCTTCTTGTAGTCACGGTGGTTGATGACGAGGCTGAGGATCCTGGTATTACACATGATTGAGTCAGAATTTCGTGAAAAGTGAGGAATGTACGTACTGGGAACACTTCATGTAGGTCACATAAGCTTCAGACAAGCTGCCCTCTGCTTCCTCCTCGTTTCCTACGAGTGCCATCTTCTTCACTGAATTGAGGAGTGTCATGGCGGGGTACTGGCTATAATTCTCCCTTGCAATCTCATCTCTCGCCTTCTCCCTCAATGAAGACAGATACGTCCCCCCGCTCGAGTGTGTCATTGTGGTCGTCATGCTGGTCATGGTGTACGTTCGGCGCAGACGATAGATGCCAGTGGATCGACCGAAGCTGTGCGCGCGCAGTCGCCAATGGCAGGGAAAGTTAGAACATGAAAGCAGCAGGTTGTCGTGTGCCCACAAAAGTATATGCAAGTTAGGAAGTATGAGGTATATCTGATAGATATCTGAGAGGGGAGAAGGAGACGATGGTATGGTTGCGGCGCTGCTAGACTGCTGTGAATGGTGCGCTCATGTCGTTGGATTCTTCTGGAATGCTTCCGTCAGCTACCCCGACCCATGCGCTGTTTGCTGGTCACTTTCGACCCTCTTTCCGCAGCAAGTTGACTCAATTCGACACAACTATTACGAGGGGGAAAACGTGCAAGTCGTATGCCTGATAATTGATCATCTCAAAAGGAAGCAAGTGCATCTCCTACTACAGGATCCACTAGGGCGCCTTCAAAGATTGACCGCAGCTTGGTAAGGGACCAAGAGGCCTAAGTGATCACGTTATGAACCTCAACATGTACACTCAATGCAGATTCTGTCCCTTTTTCTACCCCTTTGTTCAACAGAACATTGTTCATGTTGACAGAAATTGCAGAGGACGTGAGAGGAGACGCCATCACAGGGGTATAATGCATTCTCGCCACTTCGCGGGGCAGGTTGGACAAACGGAGGTCCTCTGGATGGCGTGAAGGTGTCCTAGCACATCAGATGAGCATGATAATCTGTGATCCCATCAGATGATCTAGCATATACGTACCCAGTGCCGCTGGATAGCTGACCCAACGGGTTCCACTCTCTCGTCTCCCTTTCGTCTGCCGCGCTTCCCACACGCAGCTCAGCATCCATCTGCCATCTCGCCCGGATAACATACGGGCCCCTTTCCAGTCCGTCCTCTCTCAGCAAGGCCTTCCACGCCCTCATCCCCCCTTCCAAGATACGCACGGATCTGCTAAACCCCCTTGGTTTGCACCCCTCATTTTCCGCGATCAGGCTCGCAGTTTTCTGCATGTACTTGCTCTGCCCCACATTTGTCAATGACTCATTGACCATCACTATCATCGACATCGAATACTTCGGCGAGGCCGCAGTCTCGTCCGACGGCTTCTAAGCCAAGGCGGACTCGACACATGCCGAAGCAAGCCAATGACGATTGAATATCTGAGGCCCGAGGTGCTCCCTCGCACCCCGGCTGGGGGACGGAATTCGGATTCTGATATTGCGAATTGATTCGTCGTCCCGGATGTTGAGAATGAGAATCGTATACCGGGAGTCGCGCAGGTTGTTATATAGCTGCAAGGGGCCAATGGGTCGAGCCGAGAGCATGATCGGAGAGTACACGTTGAGGTGCGGCATAGACCCACGGCGGGTAGCAAGACGTGACACGATTGAGACTTCCAGATTGGGTGACCGATAGAAAGGCCTATTGACAGGTGAAGCCGGCGACGTCGAGTGTGTGTTGGCAACTTCCACTCTAGGTCGCGGTACTGGCGAGTTATAGACAGCTGAAGTGAACACGCAAAGTGACTCCGAGACGGGTTCGAGATAGGATGTACTGGGTACAACTGGCGACGTCAAGTATGAGTATAACGGGGGATGGTAGACAGGAAGAGGATAGACGTCAAGCTGCTCAGACAATCTTGATACATCAGTGGAATCAGAGAAAGATGATGGTGGATAAATCGATGACGTCCTCAGCTTGCCACCGATCCCAGTGGGATTATAACGGCACTCCGCTGGTAGTAAGGGCCGGGACTCAGGTACGCCCAGTCAGATATTCTCGCCAACCCGGATCTGAGGAGCCTTGCAGGAAATAATGCACTGGGTAGACAGCACATACTGGAAAGACTGGGAGGACGAACGGCTGCGAGGACATCGATGTTGAAGTACTGACATCGATACAGGCTCCAGTGGGTATGAAAGAGCAGCTTTATAGAGGACAAAGAGATCCGTCGCCGCCGTATTGCAGGCATGCTCACACATCGTGTTGATGAGCATCATGTCGAGGCACGCTGTGCTCAAGACGGCGCCTGTTGAACTGATGAGCGCTTGTGAGCAGGAGACCACCCAAACTCGGCGGCCGTGAGGCTGGGTCGTGGTCAAGCGATAGGGCTTACTCCGCATTTTATGCCTTTAAATGGGCACCGCTCCGCCTCGGCGTCCGTGCCCCTATGCTGATGCTGTATATAAATTATTGTTGGATTATAAGTCAAAAAAGATAAAACTGCGGGATAATCCGTGTAAGGTAATTTCTGCATCCGGGACTGTGTAATCACTGTGCGAAAACCTCCGAAGAAGTGCAAACCCTTTTATTACCCAAATTCGCGGCAGAAGGGGGCGTCTCCTGTGCCAGCCCGCACTGGTGCAGAGTCACTCTCTTCTTGACTCTCTACAACCACCTGCCGAAACTAGCATTCAACACTCAACCTTCGTTACTCTTTACTTTTGTTTCTTTACTCCCAGCCATCCATCGATGTCAAACAGCAGCATATACTACCCCTTTCCACCCTACGACCTTGTACCCGAACCTGTCACTTTCCCCATCTACTATGCCCCGCGCCCCTCAGTCATCCCAGGCGTATCAGACGCCCATCTCTCCCTCGCAGCTCCAGTACTTACATACTGGGGCTACTCCCTCATCTTTCACATCTTCGACACCTATCCAGAATACTTCCCGTGGCTCGACAAGTATAGGATCCACGACAGCGAAGAGATGAAGTCACGCAACCTTGTCACAAAGTGGCAGGTCCTTCGTGCTGTCGTCTTCCAACACGCGATACAAACTCTGCTCGGACTGTGGTGGATGGAGGAGGTGAAAGAGAGCACAAACCATGCTGCTGCTATGCGCCAACTCGCACCGTGGGTCGTCAGTCTCTCAAACCTGATTCTGGGACCGCGCATCGCCCGTACGCTCCTGCAGCAGTACGGCACGAGCATCGTCGAGTTCGTGTACTGGTGGGCAATCCCCACCATACAGCTCCTATTTGCAACGTGCGTCATTCCACACACTTTGGGACCTGCTGCTGACCAGCCCATAGCTTCCTCGTCGACACATGGCAATATTTCTGGCATCGCGCGTTCCACATGAACAAGTTCCTATATCGGCAATTCCACTCACACCACCACCGATTGTACGTTCCTTACGCCTTTGGCGCGTTATACAACCACCCGCTTGAGGGTTTCGTGCTCGACAGCGTCGGAACGGTCATCGCCGAGGCCGTCTCGGGGATGAATGTCCGCCAAGCGACGGTGCTCTTCATGCTCGCCACGTTCAAGACAGTGGACGATCACTGTGGATACGCTATCCCGTGGGACCCGTTCCAGCTACTGTTCGGGAACAACGCGGACTACCATGATATCCACCACCAGCAGGCAGGCATCAAGCGCAATTTCTCACAGCCGTTTTTCACCCACTGGGACTACATCCTCGGCACCCGGCTGACAAGAAAAGACTTTGAGGCAAGCAAGAACAAGGGGAAGGCAGCGCAGGAGCAGAAAAAGCTCAAGGAAGTCTGAGCGCATCCTGTATGCTTCTCTCTGGCTTGGGTTGTGGGAGGAAGGTGGGGTGCATGCGGTTCGTTCGTTCGTTATGCTGGATGGCGGTGTGGATTGGCTCGTCCTGTTTTCCGTTTGACCGCCATTTGGACACTCGCGGCTCACTCTCTTTGTATGGATATACTAATGCGTAATACTGTAGACTCTTGCTACTAGTCCTGACATGGCCAGATTGTGTCATACCCGTTGAATCTATGTCACTGCAGAAATGAATTGACCACACCTCATTCTGAATCGTTACACTGAGAGCGTTGAGCAGCAAAACTTTGTCCAGAGGGAAGCACTCACTCCTGAACCGGAGATACGCCATCAGCAAAGCACAGCAGCCTGTCGCAACAGTTACAAGATACTGCAATGTATTTTGCTGCCATCTGTTAGCATACACACATCCAATATCATAACGCATTACCCACCTTGGACGTCTCGATTGCCGTCCTCAAGCCAGCGATCTCACTCTCAATCCTCGTATCCACCTCCCGAACCTTCTGTTCCTGTGCACTCATCTCATCCCTTAGTCTCCCCTTTTCCAAATTCAGGTCCAGCCTCACACCAGCCTGCGTGCGGGCGATCTCCTCCCTCAGCCTCTGCTTAAGCCGCTCGACCTCGCCCGTGAGCCTATCGTTGTCCGCCTTCATAATGGCCAGGTCGTTCTTCTCCATCAGCTGCATCTCAGACTTCAGCTGTGCGAAATCCACTTTCTGCGTATACAAGTACTGCGTCTGGTTAGCGAGCCCCTTTCATGGGAGAAGAACGGAAAGCAGCACCTTCTCCTGCTCAGGCTTCGTGACCATGTTCTCCATCATATTCCTAATGCTCTCATCCACCACGTCGGCCATAGCACCCATCACGCCTTCGGCTTGGATTCGGGTCAGTCCCTCCTTCTCGAGCCGCTCGACAAACCGGTGCGTGTCGAAGTTGGCATTATGAGGCGAGGGGGTGAGGTGTACCTGCCGGGGGTGTGGCAGGCGGCCTAGGAAGGCGAGCGTGAGCTTTGGAGACGTGGGTTAACGGAAACACATACCCCGTACTGCAGTGAGTACGTTCGAAGGACCTGCTCGTAATAGGCATGACATATTATACATTCGAGAGCTGAGAGGCCGACACGCAGCACATCTCCACCAGGAGTAACACAACCCCGTGTGGCTGTGTCGGCGCTTTCGTTTTTTTTCACGCGCTCGAGGCGAAAGACCCCTTTTTTGCTCCAGGGATCCGTTGAAGTCTGCCATTGCTTTTTCCTACTCACTGCTTGACGCTCGGATACCACCATGCAGGCCGACGACGTAATATGGAGTGTGATAAATACCCAGTTCTGCTCTTATAAGGTCAAGTGAGTGCACCCATTCCAGGAAGAAGGGCAAAGGAGTTGACCAGGTGTAGGACGGCGACGCAGAATTTCTGTAGAAATGAGTACAACGTCACCGGCTTTTGTTCTAGACAGTCTTGCCCTTTAGCTAATTCTCGGTATGCGACTGTGAGAGAGAAAGACGGTGAGTTTTATTTCCCGTGCTGAGGATGCGTGTTGACGATGTGTTAGGGATATTGTACCTTTATGTCAAGACGATCGAACGTGCGCATCTACCGAACAAGATGTGGGAGCGAATAAAACTCTCCAAGAACTATGCCCAGGCTCTAGAGCAGGTATTTATATACTGTGTATACCTAGCTGTGCTTTCACTAAAAAGCGTTCAGATCGATAAGGAACTGATCTACTGGCCCAATTTCATCACACACAAGTGCAAGCAGCGTGTGACCAAAATCACCCAATATCTTATCAAAATGCGCAAATTGAAGCTCTTTGCGCAACCCAAGCTTGTTGGTATTAAGAAGAAACTTGATCGTCGAGAAGCGCGGCGGGAAGCCAAGGCGCTGGCTGCTGCACACATCGAGCGCTCAATCGAGAAGGAGCTGCTGGAGCGACTTAAATCGAAGGCATATGGTGATGCACCCCTGAACGTGAATGAAAACGTCTGGAAGCAGGTGTTGGAGGGTAAGCGGGCACGGGAGAAAGAGGCTGAGAAAGAACTGGACGGAGGGCTGGAGCTGGAAGACGACGAGACGGAGGAAGAAGATGAGGAAGAGCTCGAGGCGGAGATGGAAGAGGAGGAACTTGATGATTGGGGCGAGCATGAGTTTGTGGAGGACGTCAGTGGCGACGAGTTTGATGGAATTAGTGATTTGGAAGATTTGGACGAAGTTGGGGTCTTGATATGGCTCTACCAACCACGTGTGTGCTGATTACGCGTTAGGATGGAGAGTTTGTTTCAGACGACGAAGAAGAGGACTCCGAGGTTGAAGCACCTCGGAAACCAACCGTTGATTCTATCCTTGGCAAGCGGAAGGCTTCCTCAGCCCAAAAGGGCCCAGATAAACCCAAGAAACCTAGAAAGAGTGCGTCCACATCCCGCCTTTCGCGGACGTATACTGACTTGCTTGCAGAGGGTGCGCGCGTAGAGATCGAGTACGAGAGAGAGACAGCCCCCGCCGCAAAAGAGATGCTGGTCAATTGGTAGACCCATATCTCACAGCTCGACACACTTGTACTATATTGTCTGGATACATCCACCTTAAGCTTTG
This sequence comes from Dacryopinax primogenitus, assembly GCF_000292625.1. Taxonomy (NCBI): domain Eukaryota; kingdom Fungi; phylum Basidiomycota; class Dacrymycetes; order Dacrymycetales; family Dacrymycetaceae; genus Dacryopinax; species Dacryopinax primogenitus. The sequence goes on from NW_024467202.1 coordinate 987,770, forward strand.
TCTTGCGCATGTAGGGTCCAGCCATGGATCTCCGATCGTCCGGTGGACCGGACTCAGGATACCGAGACCGCAAACAACAACATAGGGTTTCCATCTTCTTCCCACCGCAACTCCGAGCTGAGTGTCATCATTTTACCCCACTGTTTCCGAAATCTCCCGCATATTTCTACAGAAAATAAGCATGGCACACTGCAACGAAAGTTAAAGTGGCCCGCGTAGGAACGAGAAAAGCGGACTTATGGATCCGAGGCAGTGCAAAAAGGGAACGGGCAGGGGTTGTCGATGGATCTCTGTATGCCGCTCCGATCATTGTGAAGTCTGGCCTCGCGGAGAGGTCGTCATGAAAATGATGCGCTATAGGAGTATACAAATTGGTCAAGCGTTTGTCAACTCGTCTTCATGCGTCAATTTACTCCGAACTTGGAAATCCTGCCGGGCTGGAAATCTATAAATTGTGGCCGATTGGTAGCCCAGAATGACTGCAAAGTCAATACAGCAAGTTACCTAACCTCTTTCATTCCCTCAAGGGGCCGTTTCAACCTCAACGCCAGCATAGGACCGCAACATGTCAGCTAGCCATCCCGTCGTCCTGGTCACTGGTGCCAACGGCTATATCGGCTCTACCATCCTCCTAGAGCTCATCAAGCACGAATATCAAGTGAAGGCAGTCGTAGTAAACACTTTTCTGTGTTATTCCAAGGATATGGTGACTGATTTTCCTCAGCGCCGCCGTAATAGTGGAGATGCATTCAACGCCAAGTACCCTGAGCAGGCCAGCTCGATCGAATGGGTAAAGTGCCAGTTCTCACCAACTTGGGCGCTATGATTTCCGCCATGAGCAGTGTCAACTATGTGATCCACCTAGCCTCCCCATATGTCTTCGATATCAAGGATAACGAGCAAGACCTCATCCCAGCGAAGGAGAACACACGAGTCATGCTCGAAGCTGCGGCGAAGCACCCACGCGTGAAGCATGTGGTGCTCATGAGCAGCTTTTCCGCTGTATGCTCGCCTTTTATGGGGCTATGGCCCGAGAAGACGTACGACGACGACGATTGGAACCCAACAACTTGGGGACAGGCTGCAAAATTAGACATGCCTCCCTTCGTTTACGCTGCATCAAAGGTCAGTCGGGTTATTGGTCGCTTTTCAGCACTTCTCTTACATGAATTTCAGGCCATCGCAGAGCGCGAAGCTTGGGACTTCGTCAAGCAGCCGAATGGTACGTTTACCCTTACCACTTTGTGCCCACCAATGGTGTACGGCCCACCGATGCAACCTGTGACCTCAATGAACGGCCTCAATGAGTCGGTTGAGGAGCTGTGGCACCTGTTCACCGGGAAAGTATCTGATATTCCTGTGGTACCCGTATTCATTGATGTTCGTGACCTGTAAGAACTCTTTGTCAGCTCCCTTCTCCCCAGCTTGAACACCTTTGTTGCAGTGCCAGCATCACCATTGCCGCCCTCACAAATCCTAAGGCGAAGAACCAGAGGTATTTGTGCGTCGCCGCGCACTTTACCATCCCTCTTCTTCTGAAGATTGCCGGCCAAGCGTTTCCGGAGCACGCACATCGTATGCTTCCTCAAACCAGTATACCCGGTGAGCACTTCAAGACCAACAGCCACAAAGTGGAGTCGGGTTTTGGGATCAAGTGGACCTCCCTGGAGAAGAGTATCTCTGACACGGCCGCGTGGCTCTACAAGACTGAGAAAGAGCTCGCCTAATTTGATGATTAAACGAATCGAGATACTACTTTGCGAAACAATAGGAAGAATCGTACGTAATATGGTGTATTGATGTTAGAGGAGTATCCATCATAATCACAACTCCTGTACATATATCGGATATGGATGGACGGTCCACCCGCGGTTATGCCCTATTCTCCCACTGGTACGCTTGCAGGAGTCATTCGGGGACCTTCACAAACAAAGGTGCGAGAATTGAAACCCAGATTGGGTTCGCAAGATCAAACTCGCTCAAGCTTGACGATAGGAAATACCCGCTAAGAATGCGACGATCAAGGTTGTTGGTCTCGCTAATGATTCCAGTCGTTTCCAGGACGTACCAACCAGAAAGTAGTTCCATAGCACTAGGAAAACGCAACCTGCGCCACTCATTCATCACCCTCATCACGATCTCTTCAAGTCTGGCTGACAGGATGGAGAACCGCCATCCCCAGCCTCGACAAAGACGAAGTGTAATACTATGAAGAAGCCTGCAATCGAGCGTGTAGTTTGGCTTGGAATCCGTTGTGGTTTGCGTCGCTCAGTCTAAACTTGCACGCATTCGATGGTTGCATTATTACAGTACAGAGTGGCGTTGATGTTATGTTACATTGATGTCTCTTTTAGTAACCTTGGAGAACGTCAAACAACTGTGAGCATGGTGCGCGATGGAACGATGGAAGGCGTACGTGAAGGGATATTGGTCATTGGCGCGTGTCCTACACGCGAATCTAAGTTGGTTCGCTAAGGTGCTGTATTCGACACAGGTTGGACACCTTCATAGATCTCGCGTTTCTGTTGACTCTCGAGCAGGAGTTGCTCTCGTTGCCGACGTTTTGCTGCAACCCGTGCCTCGTCCTTGAGCACGCCTTGATACATGGACTTCAAGTATACACGTCAGGATCTCTCCCAATGAGCTGGACATGCCAAATTTACTGACCTCACGTTCTTGGTCTTGCATGTAATGGACGCCCCATACAGTGACAGCTGCGAACGCGATCGAAGCGATAAAGGTAATCTTCGATGCTCGACTGGCCATGGCTCACGGGTTTGAACAGAACGTTGCCGTTTGTGGGCGAACGCGGAAGACGAGAGTATGCGGACCCTTTTGTGCAACCGGCCGACGAATTGATTCCGGTCTGCTCCGCTTCCCCTTCCTCTCCATCTGCTTTCGGCGCTCTGTAGTACTCCGACCGTTCCATCTCTATCGTCGCTATACGTGCGGATGGCCTCCAGGCTCTTAACAAAATCATTGAGGGCTTCGGGTATGTTGTCTATGTACGCTGCGTGAATGACCAGATGCTCATAAGGTGTTGTAGCCTCTCTCGCACGCCCACAGGTCGCTGCTGCTCTGCCTCGCGTTGCGGTGTCCCAGAGGTGCGAAGTTCTACTAAAGCTCTTGTGTATACCATAACTTACATACTCTCAGCATGCGTGGGTACGTTGAGAAGCGTATGTCTATCGAAATCTTCATGTACGAACATTTGCTGACCCTTGCACAGAACCGCCTGCAGAGCGCGCATCTGCCATCATCGACGCTCTCCCCGGCAACTCCTTGATCACCAAGACCGGTTCTGTCGTTCTTGGCACCGGCCTTGCTGCCGCTGCCATCTCCCAGGAACTGTATGTTGTGAATGAGGAGACGGTCGTGGCGGTTGGCTTCCTCATCCTGCTCACGGCCCTTGGTCGTGGCATGTCCGGCCCGTATGGAGAATGGGCGAAGGCTGAAGTCGCGGTACGCTGCATTGTTTACGTGTCGTTCTGCTGTTGTTGATTTTACGTCAGAAAATTGCTGGTATTCTTAACGATGCCCGCAAGCACCACACATCCGCTGTGCAGGAGCGTATCGATGCCGTGAACGAGATGCAAGATGTTGTTGCTATCACGAAGGACCTGTTCGCGCTTTCAAAAGTGCGCACTTGACAATCCTCAAAAATTTCGATGATGCTAATCTTTGTAAAGGACACTGCAAAGCTCGAGGGAGAAGCGTACGTTCTTAAGCAGAAGACCGCCGTTGCTGCTGAGGTGAAGGCCGTCCTCGATTCATGGGTACGCTTCGAGCAACAGGCGAAGGAGAACGAGCAGGCAGAGCTTGCTCGCTCGGTGATTGAAAAGGTCATGGCGGACATCCAAAGCGAGAAGACGCAACGGGAAATCCTCATGAGCGCGGTTGCTGAGGTCGAACGTGAGTACACTTCATTAGTGATTGCTGACAATTCTGATAGATGTCGCACTAGAACTCGTCAAGAGCAAGGCTATCTAAACGTAGATAGGTAGAAAGCTGAATTGACTAGCCGCAAAAATCCATAATCTTATTCCCAATCCAATTGTGTTTGATATGGGGATTCGCCAAAGTATCTGCATGCCCAACTGGCCACAGGAATGCTCTGCGCTAAGTGAGACGATCATCGTCATTATATCACGTGATGTTCCCGTCTGTCCCCGGAAGCACTCGCGTCCTTTTGGGCGAAGGTCCCTGTCTGTGCACCGGGACAAGTCTTCGTCGTCTCTTCGGCAACGCTCGACGTGTATACTCCGGCCTCGCTTCGCTCTAGCCGTACTATAGACGACGACCTCCCCATAAAAAAGACGACGACAGCACCGTCAAGCTGCGCCGATCGAACCCACTCCGCGATATTTCCACCCTGTCTACCTCAGCAACATCGCCACGCCTTCCCACGCCCCACCCTAAAGTCATCTCACTCATGGATAACGATCTAATCCAGCTTGTCAACAAGCTGCAAGATACCTTCGCCAACCTTGGTCCGTGGACGCGTATCTCCTTGTGCAGAATCCCATTCTCATTGTTTCTATACAGGCGGGGAGCTTGACATGCCCCAGATTGTGGTCGTAAGTGAAGGTCGCGTCGCAGTCGTTCCCTGCCCCTAACGACTGCTCAGGTCGGGAGTCAATCTGCGGGCAAATCAAGCGTCTTAGAAACGTAAGCTCAATCTCCACCACATATTATCAAGGGCAGCAGCTCACACTGTACACAGTATCGTCGGGCGCGACTTTCTCCCGCGCGGTGCTGGGATCGTAACGCGCCGACCTTTGACTTTACAGCTCGTCCACATCCCGCCTCCTGATCCCGATAACCCCACTGCGTCTAGCTACGCCGAATACGGACAGTTCCTTCATCTCGACAAACGGTTTACAGATTTTGGCGAGATCCGGCGCGAGATCGAGGCTGAGACGTTCCGCGTTGCGGGCCAGAATAAGGGGATCTCAAAACTGCCGATTTCCCTCAGGATTTATTCGCCGAAAGTACTGGATCTCACTCTAGTGGATCTGCCTGGGTTGACAAAGGTCCGATCGTTCATGATATTTTAGATCTCATACTAATTCACTTTCCAGATTCCTGTCGGTACGTTTGAGATCTAAATGAGGGCTCCTATCGCGACCTGACACGTGGTATCTAAGGGGACCAACCGTCAGATATCGAGCGGCAAATTCGCAACCTCGTTCTGGAATACATCTCCAAGCCGAATGCGTGCGTTCATCCTTGTGACAAGCTCACGATAACGCAGCTCATATATGACATAGTGTAATTCTTGCCGTATCTGCAGCGAATGTCGATCTCGCCAACTCGGACGCGCTCAAACTGGCGCGGTCCGTCGACCCTCAGGGTCGCCGCACCATCGGCGTCCTGACGAAGCTAGATCTCATGGACGCCGGCACGAACGCCCTCGACATTCTGAATGGCCGTATATATCCCCTGAAGCTCGGCTTCATTGGTGTCGTCAATCGCAGCCAGCAGGATATCAATTCAGAACGGAGCATGGACGATGCACAGGCGCACGAAAAGGAGTTCTTCCAGAACCACCCTGCGTACCGAAGCATCTCCCACCGGAACGGTACTCGATACCTCGCAAAGACGCTCAATCACGTCCTGCTCAACCACATCCGCGAGAAGCTACCGGATATGAAGGCTCGGCTGAACACGCTGATGGGTCAAACGCAGCACGAGCTGGATTCGTTTGGTGACGCTGCCTTGTTTGACGGTCAGCACCAAGGCGCCCTCGTCCTCAAGCTCATGACTTCCTTCGCACGTGACTTTGTCTCTTCCATAGAGGGCACATCCAGCGATATCTCCACCAAAGAATTATCAGGCGGCGCTCGCATCTACTATATATTTAACGACGTCTTCGGTCACGCGCTTGAGAGCATCGATTCCACCAGCAATCTCACTACTCAGGATATCCGAACGGCTATTAGGAACTCAACTGGTCCCCGCCCCAGTTTGTTTGTGCCCGAAGTCGCGTTTGATCTACTTGTCAAACCCCAGATCAAACTACTGGAGGGGCCGAGTCTGAGGTGTGTCGAGTTGGTGTACGAGGAGCTAGTCAAGATATGCCATAACTGCACCAGCACTGTGAGTCCTTATTACGTACAATTTCGTCCTTGCATCCATTCCCTCTTCTCTAGGAGTTGCAACGATTCCCTCGTCTCCACGCGCGCTTGATCGACGTGATCTCGGAACTTCTGCAGGAGCGACTTGGTCCTACATCCGAATACGCCTCAAGCCTGATTGACATCCAGGCTGCGTACATCAATACCAATCACCCGGCCTTCATGCAGAACTCCGCTCATGCTCACGCGCACCACCAGAGGAGGACTGCTGCTGTTCCCCCGCCCATTACCTCCACCGATATGAATGGATCTGTGTCTGCCGAGGAAGAGGAAGCAGACGACGAACATTCGGAAGTGATGCCCAATGGCACTGCCCCCAAGGACACTCGCTCGGTGTCCTCGACCGTTCATGACAGAAGCCGAGCACCATCCTTCGTTCCTTCGGGGGCAAAGGAGGCACCTCCCATGCATAACATGGCTCGCCATGATCGACGATCGACGAGCGGTGGTGCCCAACTTGGAGTCCCTACAGTGAACGCTGGCACATCCCCCGCTTCGGCCAAGGAGACTTTCTTGAACTACTTCTTCGGTGGAAACCAACCGGGGATGCCACCTGGTGCTTCCCCAGCCGCTCTGATGGTTCCACGGCATTCCCAGGTCGGCAGGGACTTGAATCCCGAGTCCGGCGTGCCCTCATCAGCTTTACAGGCTGTTCGTACCTTGGACGGGAGCAACGCTGCCTTTGATATGAAGAGTCTTGGCAAGCACATTGAAGCTGTTAGTTATTTTACTCCGCTACTAAACGTCTCCTGACGGCAAATAGGTACCCTCGGAAGGCGCAGCTCCATTGTCCGTCCGCGAAGAGATGGAATGCAGCCTTATTCGTTCTCTGATCGCCTCGTACTTTGACATTGTTCGACAAACAATCCAAGATCTCATACCGAAATCGATCATGCACCTGCTTGTTAACCACACCTCGCAACAGGTCCAGAATCGCCTAGTCTCCTCGCTTTACAAGCCGGAACTTTTCGCCGATCTCCTGCATGAAGACGAGGCGTTGGTGAACGAACGAGCGAGGGTGAAGGCACTATTGGATGCTTACAAGGAAGCGTTCAGAACTCTTTCGGAAGTGAGCTTGAAACCGCTGTGATCTGAGGGCTTTCGGTCAGTTCCTCGTTTAGATTATGAACACGCTGGATTTGTCTGGTATATACTCTGGGCTCTCCCAACAGTCCCTGGCTTATTATTCAATCCCATGTACATTATTGCATCCAAAACTCCCCGAATAAACGAATCAAAAGTTGGCAAGACCCCCCAAAAAATCCAAATGTGTGTTCCAACCTGAACAAATCAACACCACACGGCACATACGCACAGCTCGGTCGTCCCTTGCCCCTCAATTAAGCTCTCATCATGTCGCAACCTTACCAGCTCTCTCGCCAACGGTATGGTCGATCGGGCAGGGGAAAGAAAACAGCAAGTGTGATCGGGTTGGGCGTTGAGTGGAGACACTGTCTATGGAGCGCGCATAAACGCGTGCGATCAGGATACATATATGCGCAATGAAGCAGTGCAAGTGCAGTGACTCATCCGACGTCCGTGTCGTAGACCCGTTCTACTCGAGCACACCGATCACAAGTCACACTCGAGAGAACGCGGTGAGGAATGATAGCGAACGGATGCATTACAAGCAATACGCAACTAATCACATGTCTCATACTCCCGCAGCGCGGGTTTTCCGTCTGGCACAACACATGCACACACCCCATTCTTCCGTACGCAACTGGTGACGAAGACAGGGACAAGACGGGTTTGCCGAGCACCAGCGGTAGCACCGGCCTTGGCGTCCTCTGCTGCTTGTACGGCGGGGTTCACCTTCTTGCCATCCTTGAACCGAATGCGGGGAGGGGGGAGCACGGTTCCTGCGGCCCTCACGGGAACGGACAAGGACGACTGCAGGAGATGAATGCCTCCAGAGATGGGTACGTGGAAAGTGCAACAGTCCTCCTTCGGATGGTTTGTCGGCGACTTATTCATCATTCTCAAAGAAGAGGTCATGCTGGTCAGAGTACATAGTCGAATGATGAATCAAACATATGGTCAGATAGTCCGATCAGAGAGTAATGCCATTAATATTTGTTACCCCAGCCACTCAACGGTGTCGATCAAGCACATGTGGCAGTGTAAACCGTTGGCACGGAAACAACTGGGGTGAACCTGATCATCACGTGACTGGGGTCGCGTTCTGAATCGCGTCAATGAAATCCTCTTGTTCACAGCTACACATTTTATACTTCACACTCTATAGCAATGTACCGATGTCAAATATGTTTCGATGAAATTGGAAGCAATGGGAACATTGCTTGTACACCATGTGGTACGTCCTGCGACCTCTAATTGCTGCCTTGATAGTCTGAGAATTTCTTAGGCCACGCCTTCTGCTCCGAATGCCTCACCCACGCACTTAAGGTCCAATCGGTCTGTCCTTCCTGCCGCTCCATCGTAGAAACAGGACAGGGTACCCTCCCATTGGAGGATGCACGAGCTCTTATCACCGAGCTCTGCCGCAAGCTCCCCACGCGCAGAGCACAGATTGAATGTCTTGGACCTCATCCCGTCCGGCTGTACCTCGACAAAGATCATGTGGAACATCCCCCGAAAGACGAAACTGATACTCTGAGCTGGTATGAAAGGCGGACGTCTGAGCTTCAGGCGAAGTTGGCGGATGCAGAGGGGATGCTTAAGCTGGCGGAGGCGGAGGAGAAAGACGAGCTGAGGCTGTTGCGGGCACAGCTTAAGGTATTGGAGCGGACCACAAAAGACGCTGTTGTCCGTGCATCGGAGAAGGAGAACGAGTTGGCGGAGAAGGACAGATATTGGACTACGTTCTTCGACATGCTCGCACGGGAGAGGGTCGCGCTGGAAGATGCGGTGTACGAGAAGGGTACGGAGGTGCAAAGGCTGAAAATGAGGGAGGAGAAGCATGTCAAAGAAGTCAAGGAACTCACAGAGTGTGTCTGATACGGTTGACCGTGGACAATAACTGAAGGATCGATTAGGCACATAGCGGCGGTGGAGAGACGGGAACAGGAGCATATGCGGCACATAGGAGAGGCTGTAACGTCGATGAGGAAAAAAGACAAGAGGGTAAGTAGAACCACAAAACGCTCTCTCTAACTCCTCACACTCAATGACCAACAGATCACTCGCTACAAAGCTGTCGTCCAGCTCGCCAAGGACAAGGAATCCAACCTTCAAGCTCAGCTAAACCGCCTGAAAGCCTCATCTTCCGCTCCAAAATCTTCCACCCGCCAATCACTCGCACCCCCGTCCCCTGTTTCACAACGCTCTGATCCTCTGCCACAACACCAGGAAGACACCCCTGTGACGGAAGACGCGTCCCTCGAAGTTGTCTCGACGTTCGACGACGGTGGCCTCGACCCTAGCATGGATCTCATGCTTGCCGACCGGAGGCAGCTGGTCGCTGGTCAGCGCAAAGGTTGGCAGAATGCCGCAGCGCCGGCCACGAAACTTGGCAAGATAGGAAAGAGGAATCAGACGAACGGAGATGTGCTCAGCTTTCTGGATAAGAGGACTGGGGCTTTGAAGAAAGGCGTCGTATTTGGAGGGGGCCATCGGGTCAAGGCCAGAACATGACACCTCGAGTGGAGAGCAGGGGAGAAGACACAGACCATCATGCACCATATTCTATGTAGGACCGACTACGCACTGTACAACACCATCATTCGTTCTCCATTATTAGTAATTATTATCCAAGTATCATGACTTTCCCTTGCCAGGCAAAAACCTCCCTCTATGTCCAATCCTCGCGAACCCCGGACGCGAGTTCATCTGATCGATCGTCCTACGCAATTGATGTCAATCAGGTACCCAGCATAAATGGATGGTGTGCAGCGCACCGATGTGCCATCTCGGCAGCCCATGTGTTCGGTTTTAATTCTGGAGACCAGAACGCAGCCCCAAAGGTGAAAACCACAAGGGAGATCACAGCTTCTGCCATGACCTGCTCAACTTCTCAGTTTTAAACATGAATGAGAATGAGATCGACAAGCGTACATCTATGGCGGGAAGTTGTACAGGATCGCTTGCAGCTTTCATTTTTGATAACTCTGGAGAGGGATTTAGGGAGTGTTCGTGGACTACCAGGTAGCTTGGCACGCACGCTCATATGAGGAAAACGCGGCTGAGCAGGGCGTTAGTACTGTTCAATAGAGAATAGAACATGAGGGCGCACAATGTAAAAGACCAAATATTGAAACAGCGAGAAGTATTTGTCCTATTGCTGCATTCGAAGAGGACATGTTGAACCCAACAAGCTGTGTCCAAAGACGTGTGCGTTGATATGTTCGCGTTTTTGGCAACGTTGAGCGTCGTAGGGTCCAGAGCTGTTTCACCGAAGTAAAGACGATATACTCATACGTCAGCTTTGCGTAATAGAATACAGGTACAAGGTATTGATACAGCAGCCAGTATTCAGTAGTACAAGAATCTAGAACAAGTCATACAGGATAGTCCGTTGCCATATTCTCGTCTGTATCATTCTCCCCTTTTATCCCATCAATGACTGGCGGATTCTCCGGCTCAGCACTGTCTGACAACTTCCCCGCCGCGTCGTTTATATGCTCATCAGCAGCTCGAATTCGTTAGCCACATCACTAGTCTGTATTTGTGCACATGCATCACTGTATTTATCAGTTACATGTCCCACCTTATGACAGAAAAAAGCTCACTTGTACGCGTGTCTCACACTCTGCTTCAAGTGCGCGCTTTTGAACTGCTTAGTGCCTAGCAAAATGGCATCTAGTTCTGCAAAAAATCTATTCAGACGGTGTGTGACAGAATTTAACATTTGAGCGTACCCTTTGACTCCGCCAAAAGATATAATTTAGTGGCAGGAACCCACGCACTGTGCGGGGCGTCTTCAATCAGAGAGTTGCGAAAAATAGTGGGGATAACATACGAGGTTCGATTCTTGTCGAAGAACACGACATGCCATAGCCTACTATTCTTATATTTGAGTTGTGCAGCGGCTCTTGCTTCGACAAAAGCCTTTTCTGCATTAGGCTCTTCTAATTCAGCCAGTTCAGCGGGGAACCAGGGGAAAGTGTCCTGCTTCGCCCACACTTCACAAAACGCGTAAGACACCGGCAACTCTACCTCGACGGAGAAAAACGTACCAAGAGTGTTGGGTAGGAAAGTTGCTGCTGCAGTCTCCTCATCAATGTCATTGTCCTTGACGGTAATTGGCTTGCTCCCTCTCTTTCCATACATCCCCGTGATGATGGGCTTTCGCCCTCCTTGGCGCTGAACAGAACTGGCTGACTTGGGAACGCTAAATGAAGGTGCCGGAGACTTCCGTGGTTCATGGTTTTCTGTGGGCTCTTCCACTAGGCGTGGAGAGGCGGCTTTTCGCTTTGTGCGTTCCATGTCTGCATCTGTCTCTACGTCGCTTTCGGTGACATCGCTGACATCGCTGGAGAAGATGTTCGTAGCCTCTGTCGGCTGTACTGCAGAAGACGTGGTTGAAGGCTCATGTTTGAGGTCTACAAGAATTAACACATAATTCGAAAATGATGAAGGATACTTACTTGGTCTCTGTCGCTTAAGCGGTGGTGTGGTCGACATAGGTCCTTCACTCGGTCGGCCACGTTTCCTTGATGGTCCAGAAGGAGGTGGTGTGGCAAACCCTGGTTTGCTACCCGACCGAGTTCTGGAGCTGAGTACCCAACCTGCTTCGAAGTGCTTGAATTGCCCATGGGACGTCATCTCGTTCATATCGGTCACAATGAGTGGCACTCCAGGTAAGTCACTAGTTTCTCGTCTACGCCTCTTTGACTTATCGCCTGACCCTTCCGGTATGGCCGGGTGGAAAGGGGATAATGTCAGTTCGCTTGCACCAATCGTGGAAGTGTCCGGCTCCTGTGTCAATCCATCCGCTACAGCAGGAGTTTCTGAAGTGGTAGAAGTTTGAACCTGGCCTGAATCAGCGATCTTCCTGCTTCCTCTTGTTCTAGGCATGAGGAATGCATTCCGGAGGAGGTCTTCGCGTTCAGCTGCCGCTCGGTCACGCCGCTCCTGCTTTCGTTGTCTCTCAGCAACGCGATCTCTGGGAATTTTGGGCCGCGGAGGTGGCGGTGTAGGAGGCGGTTTCAGCTCGGTGACACCGTAGAAGGAGAGGAAGTCAAGAGCGCTACCAGCCAGGGTGAAGTCGAGTTCTTGGGGATCAATAACATCAGAGCGAACGAGGAGATCTAGCACTGCGATCGAAGGCTCCAAATTGTTAACACAGCGGAGATGTGGTGGAATGCGCGATGTGTCCCCTTCGCTGGGGTTTGCGGAGTAAACACCATCGGCCGTGGACGCGTGCACATCAGTAGCTCCGAAGGTTGTTGTGCCGTCTGCTTTAGCTACGTCCGTTTGAAGTCTGCTTAACTCGACGAGTATTGGTTCGCATGCCAGTTTGCATTTCATGGCGCTCTTGTAGTGGACGGAATTTGGGGCGTTGTACAGCATTGCGTTGTCGACGACCAGGTTCACATCGTCCTGGGAAAATGTGAGAAGGGTTCATATTTTACAGTCGAGAACGCACGCCGAACTCATCCACATTCATATATTCATGGTCCTTGATCTTCTCTTCTATCCGAGTCCAATCCATCGGGTTCTTAACAATGAGGTAATAATCCGGAACATCGGCTCTGTCGACTGGTTCATGGAAATATTTCATCTTGTCAGTTGCAACGACCTTCTCCAGGGCATCGCGGAGATCGTGCTCGAATGGAAAGAGCATTGTGCCAAGGGTGCTCTGGAATGCCTCGATCCGATCCATCTTCTTTCGTTCGCGACGGATGACGTATTCCGCCATGATTCGAGTACGTTCGATATCCCCGCGCAGAGACCCTAGGAACTGCGTGAAGTTAGCAAAGCAGCTCGCGAGGCAGAACCAACGCCATGCCTTAAGCTGTCGAGCCTTTTGTTCGTCCGTTTTGTGCCTATTTGTAGAGCTAGCGGTCCAGGGCTACGTTGTGTCAGCCAGAGATTACAAAATGTAGGGGTTGTCGCGCACCTCAAGGTGTAATCGCTTAAGCAAGGGTGCACCGCGCCTCGCCTCCCGTTTCAAGCTCCAATACTTGCACACCAGCGCCAAAAAATCCCTCTTCTTCAACACTCGAATCTTCAGAATATATGCAAGGACGCGATCGTATATGTATGCTGGAATGATTGGGGCCGGGGGGGCATAACCAGAAGAGTGTGCTAATGCAGCTTTCGTGGACTTGAGTGTTGCTGAGCCAGATACAGAAGCAGGAGGTGGAGTGTGCACGCGGCGATTCTTGAGCATATCCGATGGTAAGTGTTTCTCGCAGAATACACGCAGGGAATGTTCTTCTTCTGCAAAGGACTTCATTGAACCGAGCAAGCCTTCCTGCCGGGCGCAGGTGACGTGAAATGCCGTCGCGCATGAGGCTTTCTGACATTGGATACACGCGCCCTTCTTGATGCCACATATGCTACAAGCCTGTCCTCAACAGTCAGTTGATGTTGAAGCAGACATTCTGTGCTGTTTACCAATCTCCACCTGGGTTTGGATATCCGCTCGATGCCCTCGATCGGCTCCATATAGGCGCCTTTGGTGACTGTAACCTCTGGGTTCCACAAAGCACACAGAAGATGTACCCACTTCCCCGTGTTTGTTTGCTTGAACGCACCTGCTTCAGCGGGGCAAAGCACACATGACTGTGAGTTGTCAATACCAATCTTCGACCATCGACGACGTAAACACGTACAACAGGGTTTTCTGGGGAAATTGTACACTTTCGGCAAAGCCATTGACCCTCCGGGATATAAGGAATACCATAGCATTCTACACGACGGTGAGTCCTCTTTCGTTATGATAAATACGGCACGCGCCTTGATGAACGGCCAGGTTGCAGCCATCGCAGAACACGATCGCATTGCTGTTCTCCCCTTCGCCGTCATCACAAACGGCACAAGTGGAGTCTTCTGGTGGTGCATCCGTCTGAGACTTTGGAACTCTCTTCATCTGTAGTAATATCAGCGGGATGATCGTGGTGATCGGCTGAACCAGTCTTACCAAGTCAAACCACTCCTTTTCCAGTTTGTCAATAATAATCTCGAACGTCTCATATGTCACCTGATCCATCCCTTGATCCTTCCGTTCTTTGTTTAGTGAGTCCAGCCATTCCTGATCTTGTTCATCCATGTCGTACTCGACCTGCACGGCCAACTCGGCCTCGATGGGCTCTGAGTTACAGGTGAGTAAGTGCTTTGAGAACGATGAATGCTCTGCACCGATATAGCGGATGTAGTACTCCGGCCGCTCCCAATCATCAAAATTGTTATCTGTCGTGCATGTGTCATTATCCTTGGTCAATGGGGACATATATTGGACATACACCCATACGACCTGGCCTGCATATCATGCACCCCGAACGGCTTTGTAGCCTTCTCATCCTCAATCTCCCTAAAGCTCGCCCTAGGCAAGTCAACAAGTTTAGCGACTTTGAAATCGGCGTCCTTCCTCCCTGGTCGCATGTTCTGTCTGTCTGTCGATACGCCGAACAGGTGGGTATACAGTACTGCAAGCACGTCCCTAGGAGGTTGGTTAGGGTTAGCGCCCACTCAGTGTTCCACGTGCCACAGATGAAGGGCGTATGTAAGGGGCTGTGCTTTCACAAGGTCTATTCACTTCATGTCCCTGGCAAACTTCTGAGCTGCGTTGCAGCCGATCAACACAAGGAAAGTTGCTGCGGCAGCGAGACCCCTCAGCAAGATTTCTCTCTCCAATTCCCTCACCAGATTGAGCAGGATGGGTATGACGACTGTCAGCGAGTTCTCCCGCCCGCTTGTTATGTCTGGACCGTCAGGGACCGGCAAGTCGACACTATTGAAGCGGTTGTTTGAGGAATTCCCAGACAAGTTCGGGTTTAGTGTTTCTCGTAGGTCTTTGGACAATATGCTAACTATTTAATGCTTATAAAACCGCCAGATACCACCCGCGCGCCTCGTTCAGGAGAAGAGGATGGCAAAGCATATCACTTCGTTACGAAAGAAAAGTTTGAAGACCTGATCGGTGAAAAGGCGTTCCTGGAAACCGCCAAGTTCTCGAGCAACTATTACGGGACGAGCGTACAAGCCGTCAAGGATGTTAGTCAGCAGGGGCGTAGATGTATTCTGGATATCGAGCTCCAGGTGCGTGCAACCTGTGCAGAGCTAGGCTGCTTGTTGACGTTGGATGCAGGGCGTGAAGCAGATCAAAGCAAGTCACTCAGAGTTGGGCGCTGTATACGTCTTTGTCTCCCCTCCTTCGTGGTCAACCCTCGCATCTCGCCTTACTGGTCGTGGAACGGAGACAGATGCAAGCGTCAAAGCACGTCTAGAAGCTGCATACCATGAGATTCAATATGCTAAGGAGAAGAATCACGACTATGTCATTGTCAACGACGACTTGGACCGCGCATATGCAGTATTCAAACAGCTCGCACTGGGAGAAGAGGGCGTGAAGAGCGACGAACTGCCACCCCTGGACGATCACGCAGACTACATTCAGATTCAGAAATGAATCCGATTATCGCTATTTCGACAGTTCGGAGTGGCTTCTTCCTCACTTTACCCAAGAGCACATTACTCGTGTTGTGACTGCCCGAGGGCAATCAAATGTATGACTAGACAATAGAATAATAGAGCATTTGTTATCACTATCGTACAGAAAGTCTCATGGCCATCATGATGTTAGACTGAGACAACACGTGCCCGTGACGCGACTAATAAACGCGTTGGTCTGAGATCCCTGGCACACGGCATACATACCCATGGACAGGAGCGAAGCGCAAGAGCACCGCCGTATTTCCACCCACCTTCAGTCGCTGCGGGACAGTGGCAAGGATCCATATCGCATGATGTTGGAACCCACGTCCGCCCTGCTCTTCATGGACGCACCATCCTTCATGCCCCCACCGCCGATCCAGCCTATTACGACCACCGTTGGAGCGTTTCCGGAAGTGGCGCCATTATCCAAGCAGAGCTACGAGGATGTGTCTATTGAGATTGGTTGGAAGGAGGTTATGGATGCTTTCAATGAAGTCACAGATAACGGTGATTTACTCTCCGTCTTGGTCAGTCCGTCAATCTTCCCTGTCTCCTTCGCTGACCATTACAAGGCATGGCGCACAGTGCGGACGTTCATGCAACCTCGCCCATTGAACGAGCCACTCGAATCATCGGACGTTCCAGAGCTTCAGGGGGCGATGTCCTACTTACATGCCCGCGGCATGTTTTCAGAGGTGCTCCGTTTCCGTTTGGCAAGCCTCGATAAATGCTTCGCCTGGATCGAAGACGAAGTTCGAACGCATATGCAACTATGGGAAGCTAAGATGGCTGTTCAGACCATATCGAAGCTAATTCAACGAATGTACGAGTGGTTCCTGGCTTGGTCCCAGCCATTCGATGCTTTCAGCCTTGAGTAAGGGCATTTTTTCTTCTAAATCTCAATGCCTCATTCACTATCAGTCCGGCTTTCATGAAGCATGCACGTGGAGAGTTCATTGCTCTCTTCCGTGCCCGGTGGCTCGCATGTCTGCCACCAAGCTTCACTCTTGGTCTTCGTCTGTTCCTTCGCACGACGCTCCAAACTCTCTCTGCGCACGAGAAGCTATTCCATATACTGGTTCAACTTGGCATCTCCGAGCGTTTCGACAAGACCTTCATCGATGTCATGTACGATGAACTGGAGCAGAAGATCCTGGACAGTTGTCCAGGAATTTGGAGGGAGCCAAGGTTGGAAATGATTCGCAAAGCTGCGAAGGAATTGGAAGAGAGATGGCTATCCGCCGTGTATGGACATAGGTTCTCGAGAACAGAGAATAGTGAGCGTTACGTTAGATGCGAGGCGAAGCGACCCCTAACAGACCTCAGATGACTGGTTCAAGAACGCGATGATGATGGTCACAGGCAGGCTGGACCACTTTATCTCGCGGACGCTCGTGGAGCTACGAACATCAGAAATATTTGATATCGTCGTTGACTTCCCCGACACCCTTCCAGCCATTCAGGATCTAAGGGTGTGTGTGCATACATTCCTAGGCCAAATCCAGCATCTGACTCGTTTCTTCCAGTTATGCATGACTCGCAGTCTGTATAGACCGGATTTCATAGACGGCCTGCGGGAAGTGTCCGTTTCTCTTTCCGCTGTCATGGCTCCCTGGCTCACTCGTCACCAGGGTCAATCAGCGCATCTTGCAGCCCGCCGCAGACACCGACGATATCATCACGTTCTACGTATCCTTGATTCGCTGCTTGCGTATCATCGATCCACAAGGTGTCATTCTACATAAAGTCGCGCCACCAATACGAAAGTATCTTCGGTATGCATGATGAGCAAACTATCAAGCATGCTACCGTTTGCTGACGCGATTCGCAGCGACCGACCGGATGCCGTCCGGTGCATCGTCAAACGCATGACTGATGAGAACGAGAGTTTCATGCAAGAGGGGGAACAGGTCGTTCCAATTCAACAAGTTCATGAGGCTTATGATGATTACACGGATCCGCACTGGTTGCCCGAGCCGGTCGATGCTGGAGCTGGTGTGCTACGCCATCTTCGCCCTGAAATGGTCTTCACTCATGTTCTACAGACTTCCGGACCACGCGGCCGATGGACATCGTCAGCACCCTAGTGTCCATCTACGACACACAAGACTTATTCATCAAGGAGCTTCAGCATCTTCTCGCTGGAAGACTTCTAGCGGTGCGGAATTCACCTCTGGATGACGAGATACGAAATGTGGAGATGCTCAAGATGCGTTTCGGTGAAGCCCCGCTGCAAGTCTGCGCAGTAATGTTGAAGGACATGTCGGATTCACGCAGGACGAACACACACCTGCACGGAGAACAATCTGTTCGTTCTTTGATTCTGGTCAGAGAGAAGAAAACTGAAATTGGGCCAGCACCCACTCTATACCACAGTTATCTCGCGCTTGTTCTGGCCGACTATTCAACCTGTCCCACTCAAGATGCCCGGACAGTTTAAGGAGTATGTGTATTGCTACTGGTTCCTTTTCGAACAATAGCTGACTAGCTATCTAGACTGCAAGATGGCTTCGAAGCCGAGTTCCACAAGTTCAAACCCGATAAGAGCCTGAAATGGGTGCCACAGCTCGGAGCCGTCTCGCTCAACCTAGAGCTAGAAGATCGGGTGGTCGAAGTGGAGGCTACACCAATCCAAGCAGGCGTCATCGAGCTATTCTCAGAACGAGGTTCGTTCCTTATTTGTGGAGAGTTCACTTTATGACCTCGAGACAGACACTTGGGATCTAGAGCAACTCATGCAGAAGCTCGGGGGAATCGACAGAGTTCTCGTACAGAGTGCGTTGGACTTCTGGATTGGAGAAGGCGTAGTGAAGAATGAAGGCAGCCGGTACATATTGCTTGAAAAGGCCGAGGCAGCTAAAGGAGTGTCGCAGCGGCCCCGTCCAGGCGCGTCTGTTATGGAACAAATACCGTGGCCGGGCTGACATCGCCACAGCCCCAGTTGATGAAGCGCCGCGGGTTGATGAGAGGGACAAGCAGCAAGCTGAACAAATGAAAATTTATTGGCAGGTACGGCACCAGTTGCCGTCCAACTGAACAATACTGATACGCAAATATCAGTTCATACAAGGGATGTTGACCAACCTTTCGTCCCTACCTATCGATAGGATACAGGCAATGCTGAAGTTTGCCCCGGGGTATAATCGCTCTGTACAGGAGTTGGCAGTATTTCTGGAATCTGCGCGAAAAGAAGGTCTGGTCGTGTTCACCAATGGTGCGTGGAAATTAGAGAAGAAATAAGGTATTCCGTGTGATTCGGTGAGCCGCCTCTTACTCGATTTACTAAGAGGCCAAATGTATTCATTGCCGTTGTACGTACAGGACGGCCATCCCGACGGAATCAACAGGAATCAAGACCTTGCCCTGCGTGGTTCATCATCGTCATGCTGCCAGCGTTGACTAGGACAGGCCACGAAATTGCCAGCGAGAATTTCATCTCCGTCATCTCATCAGCCATATTCATGACCATCTGGAGCGTGCCATTGCTCGTCTTGCAGTAAGCCATGTCTGCAGTGGGTTCGGTCAGGATCCGTCATGTGATTGTTGTTGGTTTAAAGGGGAATGTCGTCAGACCGCAAAGAGATTGCGAGTGCCTCATTGCCAGGTTCTTGATATTGCTTGGGGTGGAGTCGACTCAATGCACGATAGTTGCTACATAGATCATGTAGCAGCGATAACTTTGTACGGAAAGGAATGGGACTATCGTCCGATGCAAACAGGCAAGGCTCGGAAGAAATTCCAGGGTCTGCCAATTGTTAAGTCTACCATCATCATGAATGTACCAACCTACTATCTCATAGGAAAGTACGCATTCCTTCTCTCCTGTACCATACACATACATCCACTGACATAAACACTCAGATATGCCGACCCCTTACTCGGCGTATTCACAGGCGTCGTTGCCTACTACCTGTGGGAGAACCACCCCCGTACCGCCCCTCCAACCGGCTCCCACTTGTACGACCTTCTCGTGTGGAAGTTCGGGCCTGAGCAGGGGAGGATCGGCAAGCCCGACTGGGACAGGATTAGGAAGGATTTAGAGCAGATGGAGAAAGAGCTCGCAGGACCGGGGGCGATGACGAAACATAAATGGAACTAGGTAGGTAGATCACCCTGCCTCGTATCCCTTTTTCACTTTAACTGTTCTTCTGATGTACTACTACAAGGGAGGCGCGACTTCTTCCACCCAGCTTTGTCTCTTCTCTGCGTGCTCATACCACTCCGCCAGCACCTTCGCCCCCTCCCATTCCCTCCAGTTCAAATGCCCAAACCTGCGGTCCAAATACCAAACAACGACGAGCAGGTCCACAGCCTGCAGGGAAAGGACAGGGCCGCTGATGTCTGGAAGGTGAAGCTCAGAGAGGCGTTGGATACCGCGTTGCGCTTTGCTGAGCTGGCCGGTTACCCATGGCTCAGAGTGTTGTTCCAGAGTCTGTATCATGCATGTCCAGTAATCAGACTACTTCTCTCCTTGGCCAGCCGAACACTTACCCGCACAGCACTCTCATACCGCACCAAGAGCATGGCTCCCAGTGTCCCATTACACAAATGGTCATACGTCAGTGCCTCATACCTCTTCAGATCCCCACTTGGCGGCAAGATCTTACCCCCTCCCGCGAGTACATCCAGGTACTGTACGATCACACCCGAGTCGAAGATGACGCCATGGTCCGGCGTAACAAGGGTGGGCACTTGGGCGAGGGGGTTGTGCACGTGTAGCTCTGGTACGCGGACTGTAGGGTTTGGAGCGACGAGCTGCAGTTGGAGCTGGGAATACAGTCCCAGCTCTCGGGCGACGATAAGCACCTGCGGGCAGTTCAGTCGATAGGTAAGTGCAGTGGAAGATAAACAACCTTTCGCGCGAAAGGGCTGTTAGGACTGTAGTAGAGCTCGAGGGACATGATGTGTTGCGCTGGAGACCTCCACGCTTTGCTGACATAAATAGGATGGAGTAGGGAGCACGCCATTGCCCCGGTTTGGTGAGACGGCATCATCTCTTGCGTCTCGCAGGTAAGGAACGGCATCGGGCATGGGATCCGAAGGGTATAACAAATACAAATGGGTATACACAATATGGCTATGATGAACTTGGGTGTCCGGCCAGGACAGTGTCAATCGTTTGTGCTCGCATTGGTGTGTCGGCAAACAGTGCACGTAAGAGCGAGGCTATTTCCTGCACGTCGAAGTCGACCAGCATGCCTTCCCTAAAGAATTCTGTAAAGTCTGACATCGACGCTTCCTGCGAACAGTGAGAATGAAACAAGATAATTGAGACGCCCCGCTGACCAGTAGAGTTGAGAGATAGTTGAACTTAAACCATGACGGCACGTGCAATGCGATCTCGGAATTCTGGACAGCTGTCAGCTAACAATATTACACACAGCACGCAAGGAAGACTTCACCATTCCTGGAGCTCGGACGAACAGGTCCTCCATCCGATGCATCATGACACATAGCGCACTCAACCGGTGCGACTCGCTCTCAGTAATATCGGGGAGCCTCAAGATCGCCTCCATCACTCCCCGCAGGGCACTATCAACGACAACACCCATAGCTCTGGCGTAACTGGAAAACGTCAAAAGAGGCTACAACTTATCAGGGAAATCTCAATGCGAACGAATACTCTCGTACCTGCCATTCATTCGCCAGAGTCTGACAACGCGTCATGACACTTTCGACTGCTTGTTGGCACATGGCTGCATGCCCATCGTGCGATGTGCCGCCGAACCCGGCTGCAGGTGCTAAAGCAGCCTTCACCCGCTGAATTTGCTGGCTCTGATAGTAGACCATGAGCGGGATAATGAGAGAGCAGAACAAGCAGGTTCACAATACTGGATATGAGAGCTCTGGTACTCGCAACCTCCAACTTGCTGATCGTTTCCTGGAGCTTGGTTGCTTCTTTCTGGATGGACCATGACTCTGACAGCTTTGTGACTTGTTGGGACAGGTATCGGCAGTCATTGGAGAATATCACGAATCGAGCTGATGCCACGTCTTCCTGAGGTAGGGCTCGGAATAATTCGAAGATGGCAGAAGGCGTAGACATCAGAAGTGTGCCTGTTGGAGGTTGTCGCTTGGGGAGGTCGCTGATGTGGTGTAAGGGTACAATCTAATATCCATGCGCAAGACAGCTTACTGAAGTGCCAAGAGTTGTCTCCCTTCATCCAAACATCTCTCAGCCACTTGGAAGACTGACTGGCTACGGCGCGAGACGGTGAACGTCTGCCTTCCTGGTCTTGACATCGTGGCTTTCGGAGGCGGCGCAGTTGACATGGATTGCGTGGGTTTTTTTGATTCTTGAGGGGCGATTTTCGAGGTCGTGATAGAGTGTTTCCCACGAGTGGCTCTTTTCTCTAACTTGCTGGCGGCTCGTGGAGGATTTGTGTTATTTGTTTTGTTGGTCTGTTTGGGCAGGCTCCAAGGGTCGTCTTGATATCTCTCAACATTGTTTTCGTCGGCATCATCATCCCAACCCCATCCCCCTGAGCTTGTGATGCTCACGGTTTTTATGCCAGGATCAGGAGCCTCTGCGTTGTCTAACTCCCACATGTCCTCTCCCTCGTCAGATATGCTTGCTTGCGCGGGCCCAGCAGCAGGCCTGGGCGATGTTGATGCTTGCGCCTCGTCAAAGTCCCAATTAGAATCCTCATCGTTAGCATCTTGTATAGTTGCCTCGACTGCCGCTGCGATGGCCGGGTCCGTTGGAACAGGTGGGACAATGGACGGAGAGGACTCGGTCCTGTCCTCGACTTCAGAAAAGCCCATATTGCTATCGAGTATTATGGCTCTTGCATGATCTAACAAAACCTTACGGCGGGAGCGTTCGTAATGGAGACCGACGTCATCCGCCCACTCCTTGACATCGTGTCCGTTCATTGCTTTCTCTTCTAATTGGACAGCCTCATGCAGGAGTGTGAGGAAGGCAGACAGTGTAGACAACGACTGAGGCAATGACGGTATAAGAAGACACTTGAGAAGGGGGGTAGAGATGTCGAGACGCAAGGCGGTCATGAGCGCCTCCGGCAGGTTATTGTTCAAGTACTCGAGTATTCGCTCCAAGTTGAATAGAGGGGGATGAACATCATGAGCACTACTCGGTCTCAGGGTCAGCATGTCTCCATTGGTGGAGATGGCCGTGGAAGAGACAAGAACAGGCTCCACTAATTGCGCGACGATATCCTTGCGTAGAGAATTTGCGATGGTTTCCACTGTCCCTTCTCTCATTGCTGAGACGATCGCCGACAATTCTAATGGCTTGTCCTTAACAGGCACTATAAGATACGTGTCAGGGGCAAATCACTCTGTCCTCAAGCGACATACATTTCACGGCGTGTTGTATCCGAAGCGTTGTTCCTCGACCAGCTGTGTTGAGCGATATACTGTTCTGATACGCTTTGCCGAGTTGCTCTTGGATGCTGTCGTCTGTGGCTCGGTACCGATCCTGCAACAATAGTAAGTATCTAGACGCATTGTGCAGAACAAAGGCCTCACTATCAAGTGGCTCCATAATTGGCTGCCTGTAAAAAGGCTTTCGGCATCCGCAGTCGCTATCAAAGTCGCTAGCTTCCTGCAATTTTGAGAAGCGAAAGGCAAATCACCCTCATGTGACGCGTTGATTATGTTCTCCAGGTGAGAAAAGCAAGTGAGGAACGTCTCCAGAGCCCTCGCGCGGTTCAAAGCGTCCTGGTGAGCCTGAGCAACAGTGTTGTGAGCGGCAAGCGTTTGTAGCAATATCGGCATCAATCCATCCTAAAACATATTAGCGACCAATAAGACGGTGTGAATCAGGCTTGATCTTACATTAGCGTTGTTCAAGATGGTTCCCAGCCGCGTGACCTCATCATGCAAACGTATAGCACGGTGTGAAACACGAACGACGGATTGTCGTTGACGACGAAACCCTGCAGGATCCTTCTCAATATGGGATCTCAATTGTTTCTGTCGTCATGTCAAAATTTCAGGCATTGTTCACTATAGCTTACGACGAACTTTCGTGTCCAAGAGAGTTCGGTTGAGCTCCTCAACGCATTTCCGTACTGAGGCAGGAGTCAACTTGAGTATTGGGCTAGAAATTTGATTCAAGATGGCTTGAGCAAGAGACAGTTGTGGTTCAGAGGAGACACCACGGATGTCGGCGAGTGCTGCAGCTCGAGGGAGATGTTGAGGCACGGGGAAGGCCATTTCTCCGACTTGGTAGCCTAAAGAGTTCGAGGTCGCAGGGTCCGTCTCAAGTGGCTGTGGAGAAGCGTGGAGGCGAGGGCATCCAGGTTTTGGGGCACGTCTGGACTCTGGACTCTGGATACAGATGTCAGGGTCCTAAGCTTAGTAATTTAATCCCGCTCCGCGTCAAGCGGGCAGGGCAGGGTGCATTGCTCAGCAATTCAATAGCCGGTGCTGCCTAACACCGAACGCGTAAGTCCGATGGATACAATTAGTTAGTGCTCTATCTAGACGTTGTGTAATTATTAATTGATACTACTACACAAAAAACAAGAAAAACAAAGGACTTGGAGGACATCACCTCCAAGTCTGTCTATTGTATTTCTACACAGTCAATTCACCAATGACTACAGTTCATGGCCCTTCTCTTACTCTCCCTCTTCATTCAACTCCACCCACCAAGCCTGCTCATCCATCTCCACCTCGCCATCCTTCAGATGTCCATCATTCTTCCTCCAGGCACGCAGCCAGAACCTCGCCCATGTACTTCTTGGCCATTTGCTGAACCTTTTGATGAGCTTCTTCAGGCTGGCAGACTCCAACAACTTGGCATGTTCATACCAAGTTTTGTACTTTCCCTCAAATCCATACACCTCCTTGAAGGCTTGCCCCCAAAGAACATGGCCTGGTGTAGCCTTGTCTGTATAGCTACGGATGCAGGTGATGTCGTGCATGACTTCATTAAAAGTCTGCAACCCGGGCCACATCTTGCCCAGCACCTCCAGGAGCAGAAGTCAGGCAGGGGAGGACAGTGTTAGGGCAACACAGGCTGACTAAGTCTGCTCACCTAAGAGTGCCAAGAGTCTAAGCAGGCAACAAGGAAGTAGAGTAGACCTGATGACTAAGACCTATCTACAGTATAGGTACCTGTGGATGATCCTAAGAGACCAAGTCTGAAGAGACAGTCCCAGGCAGAGTAGGCCTTATATTTATACCTCTGTGGTGGAACCTGCTAGAACATCTTGCTTACTCAGCCTAGTCAGGTGATCAGGTCATATGACCAAGGATGAGGTCATATGAGGTCATGCACAGCCATGCACAGCAGGTCACCTGACCATCCAATCCTTCCAGCAGGTTCCAGCACATGCCAAGGTATACCAGCTACTTCCATGTCATAAAGGCTTAGTCATGTCTCTTGACCAAGCAATGAGCTGGTGCCCTGACATCACCCCCCCTTCTAGACATGCTGTCCCAGCATGTTGATACTCCTTCTTCTGCTTTTCCCTTCTTCTTTCCAGATGTCCAATCAAAGAGAACCCTTTTAGGTGGTATAGTATAGTTA
>NW_024467202.1:1018330-1027905 GCF_000292625.1 Dacryopinax primogenitus
ATGTCATAAAGGCTTAGTCATGTCTCTTGACCAAGCAATGAGCTGGTGCCCTGACAGACAGCAGCTTGACAGTGATGGGTACAGGCTCTGGCAGTGGCAAAGTCAGGTCGATGGTGCCTTCCCAGTCCATTGCCATCAGCGTGGCTGCTTCAATGCCATTGATTGTGTCCTCCACATCCAGCAAATCGTTGGCATCAAGTGTAACCACTCTGCTACCCCAGTGTGGACACTTAGGGTTGCTCAGCTTCACATCCTCCACTGTCCTGGGCCCAGGTTCAGCATTCTTCAGGTGTACGGGAGCCAGGGATCCATCGTTTACAGCCAGTTGTCTCCTCTGGGATGAGCTTCGGGGAGTAGGCATCACAAAGTTACCAGTCAGAGGTGATGACAGTGGGAGGAGTGGGGACAGAGTCTGCACCAGGGGATGCTTTGATCCTTGCTTATGGTGTCAAACCACAACAGGCAGCACCCTGCCCAGTTCTTTGACTACCTGGGGCCCATCCTCATTCACTCTGCCCAGCAGGCAGATCAATGACTCATCCTTTCTGACCTGCACCAGACCCTCCCTTCCCTGACAGATCCATGTCCCCTGCTGTGATTCAAAGAACTTTGCATAGGTGACATTCTCAAACTTCATCCCAAGGTCAGAGCTCAGCTCCAAGCCCACATGACTTGGCCATTGGCTCAACCTTGTCCACAGCTTCCCTGCAGCAGGAGACGCTTGCAGGGAGAACCAGTGGACCTGCATCTTAAGTGGGAGTTAGAGAAAAGTCATTGTGTTAGTAGTTAGCTGCTTACCAAGGTGAACACAATCAGTCCAAACACCATCTCTAGCATCTTCTCCATCTCCATTGCACACCATCAGCATTCCAGAGTAGCTGCCCATCTGCCATCCATTTCATGGTACAGCCCATGTGGGGATGGACCATGGAAGGCTTGTGTTGATGGTCCAGCCATTGTGCTGACTTTAACATTCTGCTCAAATGCCACAGTGTGCCCCCCCCTTTCAACCTGCTTGCCCTTCCCTTTTCCTCCTGCTGTCCCACCCAGAGCCATGGCCTGTCCTGCCTGCCCCCAGGCTGACTGATCTGCCATCCCATCCCTCTGCCCAACCTCCAACACTTCATCTTCCATCCCTTCCCTATCTCCTCCATTCTCCCCATCCTCCCATTCATCCAACCCATCGACTTCTCTTGCTTCCCCACCTCCTTTGGTCTTTTCTGCTTTAGGCTTGTGGACAGGGCAGCCTGCTGCACTGTGACCAAACTCTTTGGACTTTCTCTTGTCCCTGCAGCACTTGGCACACCATCTCTTGTGGCAAGCTTGGCAACCCGGTCTCTTGCAGAGAGGACACTTGGGTCCTCCCTTTCAGGGACCATTCGCCAGTTGACTCAAGCCTACTGGGCTTGAACTCCATTGTGCCTGGGCTTTGTCAACCATGTGCTGGAGTTTGACAATGTTATCTGGGTGCAGCCTCTGGGTATGAAATCAGAAGCTCTTCAGGTTATGTTTCCTACACTGCATGAACAATGTCAGTGTAGTTCAAACTACAGGGTGCAGAACTTACAAGGGTGTATACAACCCCATACTTCTCTGCCTTCCCCCCCTTTCTGTCCAAATGCACTAGAGGCACCAGTGCTTCAGTACATCAAGGTTCTGAACACTGGATTGTGGCCCCAATGTGCTTCACCTTCTTCCCTTCTGGCAGTTGGGAATTCCCAAGCTTGATGACATCCCACATGAGTGATTGGGTGATGAGAGATGTAGGCATCTTGACAAAGTGGAAAACTGGGGCAGGGGGTGGGGGGAAAGGGGCACACGGTCATGGATCATTTCTCAGGTGATGGGGGGAAAGGTGCAAAACTACATGATGCCAGTATTTATTTAACAGCACGGAAATTTTTGCATGTACCAACACATGGGAATGCAGATCTCCTGGCAATCCCAGCAAACTGCTAGGTCAATCATGATTGGCCTAACAGTTCCCAAATTGGGAAACATCATTCACCTATTCATGCAAGTCCAGTTGTCCATCAATGTTGATGGGCAAGTCATCTGTGCTCTGCATTGTAAGGTGTGCCATCCCTTGTATTGTACAGAACTATCTACAGAATTACAAGTTATGTGTGGTGGATATTAGGCTACTGTCAGAAATCAGCCCATGAGACACCAAATAGTTGTGTGACATTGCTCACCCATTAAGTCTATCTAACCCAATCAGTACACACCTACATAATTGACATACCAAGATGGGAAGAGGAAAGATCACAGTCATACAACAGATGCATAAAGCAACTACTAAACATGAGGAGAGAAAGCAGCAAATGAAACAAGGACCATTAAGAGAGGAGCAGTGACCTTCCCCTCAGTTTTTTAAGTGCTGGGGCATCCAGCACAGACTCCAAATGCTGCAGCAGCCATTTGTGCCATTTTGCCATGTCAGCTGTTATCATGGTTGAATGGGTGTAGCCTTGGGCAATCATGAAAGTGTGCATGGCAATGAACAGACTGCAATCACTTCCATTGGTCTGCAATGGAACCTGACCTGCTGTTAGACTCCAGGTCTCCAATGACCATCCCATCAAGCTCACCTTGGCATTACACCCTTTCCATCCTTCCCAACCAGGGAATGGCTCGCTTTTCTCTTCAGCAACCTCCCAGATCTGCTCCACCACATGTTGTGTGCTCTATGTATCCAGTGAGCTGAATGCAATATGGACTATCAATGACAAAAACATACCATGATATGATCACACCAGCTGCCCATCCTCAATGAATCATACATGGTGATGTACTTGCAAAGCCAGTCAACATGAATAAGGATCCAATGGTTGTTGTTGATATATGTTGGGAACAACCATTGTGTCCTCACTTGAGCTGTCATGTACTCAGACACCACACTACTGACCTGGTTTGCCACCCACTTCACACCCCAGTTGTCAATGGCATATGCTTCCCCGTTTGCGTAAGCCTTCTCCACCTGCTCAAGCTGAGGTCCCAGTTGTAAACTGAATGCATACACCTCTTCATCTGGCTTGGAATGCAAGTCATTATAGCAGTTTGCATTTGGCCACCAAGCAGCAAACAGTCAACATAGCTGGGACAACAGGAATCCATTCAGCCACTGGTAGTGTTTTGCCAGAATGGCAATGTCCGACTTCTCAATCTCAATCTGGAACACTTTCATGATCCAGATTTTGCTGTTGGGCAATGGCTTTCGACGTCCTGTGGTGTAGGGAAGCTGGGGATGCCATGAGTCTCCCCTGCCCAACTGCTGGGCTGTTCCCTTCTCGAACTCCAAGGATGCTGCAGCCTGATTGGTGACGGACAATTCTACAACAGGAGCTGGGGGGGAGAAGGTCTTGGGAGCAGGCATTTGCATGGGCACCAGTGGCTCAGGCATTGGCGCTCAACAAGGCAAAGGAGGATCAACATAATTGGACAGTTCACTCCAACCTCACTTGACCACTGGGACAGTGGGTGGTGGTGTCAAATACCTGCGCTCATATATGTTGTTGTCTTTGTCTTCAGCATTCCCCATATCGACATCTTCAACCACAGCCTGTTCTTCTTCGGCAAATTGTGGAGGTCCAAGGTCAATATCTGCCAAAAGTGGCAGATGGTCCAAGGCAGGGGGGGTCTGTGACAGGATGGATGGGCACTGCATGCTCCATCTTGATGATGTTATGAGCATGGGTAGCACCAAAGTTGTCCTGCTTATCAGCAGCATGCTGGGAAGTCTGCAAGTCACCGGTTTCATGCTTGCGGCCTGTTGATCTACAATGGGCAGGGTACATGTGATGTTCTTCCTCACATGATCTGGGTGAGTGTGAACAAGACTCATGACTGCTTCAAGAGGGGGAGTGGTGAGAATGCCAAGGTGAGCAAGGGCAGCAATAATGACCAGGAGAACAAGAGCAAGGACAACAGTATCCACTAGAAGACTGAGGACGACGGTAACAACCAGAAGACTGAGAGCAAGAATGGCAGGAATGATAACAGCCAGGAGAGCAAGAGCAAGAGCAATAACAACATTGACTAGGTGAGTGAGAGCAATCACAAGGTTGACTAGGGGAGCGAGAGTGATAACGAGGTCAACTGGATCAGCAGTCCCACTCTTCATGCTCATAGTGATCCATTTCATGCTGGTAATACTGGGATGTGAGTGAAGGGGACATGTGCCTAGGGTGTGCAGATTTGTGTGTGTGCCAGCAGGGTGGAGACTTGGCTTGAGGATAGCAGGCCATGGAAGGTGGTCTAGCAGGCATTTCCCAATCACAGTCATGGCCTTGCAAGGATGTAATATTAGAGGGTGGCTGAGGATGGTGTGGCAAACGTGAGGAATGACCTGGAGCACTGAGCCTGTCAAGGGGGGTTGCCATTTGCTCATTTTCCAGAAGCTGCGGTAATTCATCGAATGTACCAACCAGCTGCATTGCATGAGAGATGTTCAAGCGAAGATCTCCTGCATCAACCTGGAACTGTTGATTCACCAGGTGCTGCATGAACAAGCCATCAAGGAATGTTGGGAAATGGAATTCTTTGAGGTCGCTGGAGATGCTGGGGATGGATTTTGGGTGGAAGAATGACATGCTGTAATCCCAATGATCCAATGCTGGCTCTCTTCTCCATTGAGCCATGGGCAAAGTTTGTTCCCAGGCAATCACTTTGCTTGGAAGGCAACTGCTTGTCCAATTGCCAAGCCCGTAAGGCATTATGACCTGATCCAACAGGGCAAACAGAGACTTGTAGCACTGGAGGTTATGCACAAGGTTTGCACACAATCAGTATCACTGGTAAATCTCTGGGAGAGTGCAATTTTCCTGCTTGGGCACCAATGCCCCCTGAGCAAGCCAACATCCTGTGATGGGTGAGTAATGACAATCAAGTTTGTAACAGTGAAAATACTCACCCCTGTGAAAACACCACTCTTGAAGATACAGCTGCCAACAAAACAGGAATTGAATCCAGGCAAAGCACAAACCAATTGACACTTGAATGTGGTTATCGAATTCGGCCTGCCTTGCCTTCTGCTCATTGGTGGTAGCTGCACACCCATGGAACAATGTGTTGAGGGCAATGTGTGGACCCAAACACTGTCAAACCAGGTTCTCCACACCATCACCTAAACCTCCAGGGCAATTGTAGCCAGACAGCCATGGGATGGGATCAAATGACAAGGCTTCCATCACAGCATCTGTACCGGGAGGGAGCCAACAATGGTTGCACTCCCAGGGGTGCTGATTTGTAGACAGCATGTACTGCCTGTGCTTTTTGTCCATGGTACACATGGCAAAGCATTATCTACCCAGATGGAGATGGGGGAGGGATCAGTGGGAGTGCAAGGGGTGGAAGTGGGATCAGTGGATGTTTCATGGGTGTGGGAGGGAGTAGTGGAAGTGAACGGGATGAGCACTGTGCAAGCAGTTTCTCAGTCTTGACCCACAGCTAGCATACACAGGGGGGGGGGAGTGTGTTTCAACAGGATGAGGACTGGGCAAACAGTGCCTTGATATCTTGACCTGTTGCTCGAAGGAAGCATGAGGCTGAGAACAGGTACTCATGCTTCACAAACACTAACATGCATGCAAACACTGCTCAGAGGAAGTGCGAGGCTGAGCACAGGTACTTGCACTTCACAAACACTATCAAAAGGGGCACTTGAGGGAGAGGGCGAGTTTGAGTTTGATGTGCAAGGAGGTGCCATCTTGCGTGCAAGCCCACTGAGTGAAGCAACCTGTAAGGTATTGCTTCACTTACTTGCTGAACCTCTCTGAGAGAGGCCTGAGCAAGAAGGGGGCTGAGAGGAAGGGAGGGGAGAAGGCGTCGAGGAGACCAGTGAGGACAGCAAGGAGGGTGGGGAGGATGATGAGGAAGGGGACAACAATGACTATGGTGGTGGTGGTGGTGGTGGTCAGGAGGAGAGAAGCAGTGGTGGGAATTTTTGGGTGCACATGGGAGCAAGTGGGGATGGGGCTGTGTGTTGTCATGGCACTGCATCACATGATTAAGCAGAAGCCAGGATGACGCATCCCCAAACAAATATTGGCACATGATTGTGTTGCATGGTGTGCATGTGACAGTGCTTATGTAATTAAATAGTGCCACCTGTGGTAGTCTTGGCAACCCCTTTTCAGGAGATGTCACATGACCATCTGCTTCTGGTGAATGCAGATGGGGGATGCATCATCCATCTTCCATGAAGTCCTTTTTTCTTCTGCACCACCACCACCACTTCTCTCCTCCCAACCACCACCACCACCACCACTGTCATCATCAACCCCCTCCTCATCATCCTTGCCCCCCTCATCGCTGTCCTCACCAGTCTCCTCAACACCTTCTCCCCTCCCCTCCCCTCCTCTCAGCCCCCTTCTTGCTCGGGCCTCTCTCAGAGAGGTTCAGTGAGTAAGTGAAGCAATACCTTATGGGTTGCTTCACTCGGTGGGCTTGCACGCAATACAGTGCCTCCTTGCACATCAAACTTGAACTTGCCCTCTCCCTCAAGTGCCCCTTTTGATAGTGTTTGTGAAGCACAAGTACCTGTGCTCAGCCTCATGCTTCCTACCAGCAATGGGCCAAGACTGAGTAACTGCTCACACAGTGCTTGTCCTGTCTAAATGGTCTGCCTACCCCTACATCCTCTTGCAATGGGCTGAGACGAGTAACTGTTCCCTCAGTGCTTGTCCCATCCATTCCCACTACTCCCTCCCACACCCATTAAATGCCCACCCCTCCCTCTTTCATCAAACCCTCCTCCATCCCCCTTTCAGTGTCCGAAATCCACAAGCATCATGCCATTCACCACTGCTGTCACTGGCTTCTGAGATCTGGCAAAGCAATTTGGCACTGTTCTGGGTGAGAAGGGTAAGGAGAGGATGTTAGATGTTGAAGATGAAGAAGGTATGCACCACTATGTCTAGCCTTGTATCTATACTAACTGTTTGCATAGTTATTGGTCCCTCCATGCACATGCTGCTCACCAGGATGCAAGCTGAGGACACAGAAGAAGGGAATGCAGGTGTGTAACAGAATTTATTCCAAACAGAGCTATGAACTGGCTGGTCAAACCAGGTTTGACCACTAGACATTCCCCCCGCATGGTAGACAAACTGCTCACATTGCAGCTGTGTTTGGCATTGGGTGGCAAGCCCACACTCCTTCAGGCATGGAAAGATGGCTTCTGCAGTGCTCTGTTGTCTGTCGAGATGGTCAGGCTTGCTCATGTCATTGTCCTACCACTGCTTCTTGAGGAACAGAAATGCAGACAGCATGTGCTGGACCTACATTGCACCTCAATGAGAGGGGAATCTTTAGCCTGGGATGTGCACAAAATCCCGTGGGATGCCAAGCACCATAACACAGAGCTACACAGTTGCTCCCAAGATGATTGGGCAGTATATGCCCAGTGATACAACCCCCTCCACCTCCATCAACCTTACTGCAAAGGACCACTGGCATCTCCCCTGAGCACCAAAGTGCAGTGGGTGGTGCTGATCCACAAGGCATTCTCCATGATGGATCCCACCCCAGGCTGTGCCATCCTTGGACTGGTCAACCCAAGGTGGGTGGCCCACCTGAAAAGACTGCACAAGTGGGCATTTGCTGTGGCTTGTTGCAATCTCTCCACTGCCCCTTCTGCCAAACTGCAGCAAATGTATGTGCACCTTGACGCTGCCTGGTGCATGCAGATTGAGTGGGATCTGTTCCAGCACCCAATGAGCTTTGAGGAAGCAGAGCAAGTCTGGTTGGTTGCTCAATGCAAGGTCTGCAACCTCCTCAGTATATGCAATTATATCAACTCATCTTACCTCTGGCAATACCCTCTGTCTTTGAAGAATTGGTCCTTTACCTGCAACTTTGTTGGTGTGCTTGCAGATACTATCCCCCATGCCAATCACAATCAACTTTTTCAAGACAGGGTGCCACTGCTGGAGCCAGATTCCCTCTGGAGGAAGAACAAGTGTCTCATGGATGACTGGATTTGGGAATACTTGGCAGAGTTGTTGGCATCTGCCTCGAACACCAAACACTGACAGCATGCGGGATCAGCAGATCAGGCTCAAACTGCCAATGCACATACATGTCAACACACTAAGGCATCCACTCAACCAAACTCTCGCAGGCATAAGGCAGCGAAGGCATGACTTGCAGAAGCCAGCAAGCCATCCTCAACTCCTGATGTCAATACAGAGCCTGTGGCAAGCCAGTTCACAGATTGGCAGGTGGCCCACACATGTGTCAGAGTGCTGAGGGCAAATGCAGCACTTGGACCAAGTGCAGCCTTCCCTGTGGCATGAGCAAGTTCCTCCCAGCCTAACACAATGCCAGCCACAGCATTCCACCACTATCCAGGATATGCACCTGGTGCTGAGTCACTTCCCATCCTGTCCAAGCTAGGGCCCAACACAATGACTGAGTGGATGGCCACCACCTCTCTGCCTTCTGAGAAGCTGCTTATGGCTCCGGACTTGCATGCCAACCCGGCTTTCATTGAGAAGTACACTGAGCCATACCAGACCATGGTGAAGGAGCAGAAGACATCTGCCAGTCTTCCACGTGAACTGGAGGAGGTCCCTCTACCCATCTTGGGGAGTCTCGCCAAGCAGTTGGCTACAGCACAGTGCCCTGCAGATGTGGTTGGCAAGAGCAGCATTTTGCTGGGCAAACATGCTGATGACTTTGACATGCTGGATCTTGGAGATTTGGATATTGCTGATGGGAATCAAGCTGAAGACCAGCAGAAGGCCAAGGAGAAGATGAAGAGGGAGATGGAGAAGCTGGAGAAGCAGAGGGCAAAAGAGCAAGCAATGTGGGATGCTGCTCTGGCAATGGGCAAGGGGGGTGTATGCATGCAGACTAGCACAGGCACACCATTCTATGTTTGAGCCCCTTTGCCAGTGGTCTTTCATGAGTACCCTCCCCATATCTCTGAAGAAGCGTTGTCTCCAGCTGCAGAATCCCTGAGCAGTCTACCACACCTGGACCTGCTGAGTTGATCTCTGCAAGTCCTCCTTCCTCACCCCCTCAAATGCCTGGTCCTCCTGCTGCTTCATGGAGCTGGAAGGAGTGGAAAGCTCATAGGAAGTCCCAGAAGGAAGCATGAGATGGGGGGAGCATGAGGCCAAAGAAGCTGAAGTGGAACTTCCACACAAATGAATGACCCATACATATATAATTTCTTAATGCAAACTGTGCTTGCCATCACTGTTATCTTATCACCACGGTTCATCTCTGTGCTCATGGAATACTGGTAGCTGTACAGTATATAATACAAGTAATCCAATTAGTCATACAGAGTCTACAGTGCACTGGCAGGCTTCAAGTGAGGAGCAAAACCTCGACACTCCAGGCCCTCTACAATTGCCTCATTCCTTGCCTTGATCACCTCATCAAGGAAGAACTTGAATTGAATGGCACTCATCTCTTGCAACTGTTAGGGCAACACAGGCTGACTAAGTCTGCTCACCTAAGAGTGCCAAGAGTCTAAGCAGGC
This sequence comes from Dacryopinax primogenitus, assembly GCF_000292625.1. Classification (NCBI taxonomy): domain Eukaryota; kingdom Fungi; phylum Basidiomycota; class Dacrymycetes; order Dacrymycetales; family Dacrymycetaceae; genus Dacryopinax; species Dacryopinax primogenitus. The sequence continues at coordinate 1,027,824 of NW_024467202.1, forward strand.
AACAAGGAAGTGGAGTAGACCTGATGACTAAGACCTATCTACAGTATAGGTACCTGTGGATGATCCTAAGAGACCAAGTCTG
>NW_024467202.1:1028480-1066654 GCF_000292625.1 Dacryopinax primogenitus
TTCCATGTCATAAAGGCTTAGTCATGTCTCTTGACCAAGCAATGAGCTGGTGCCCTGACAGCAGCACAGACAGTGGGAAGCATGACATGGGGAGGGAGGGCAGGGATCATCTGTCTGAATGAAAATCCTATCTTCTTTTTTTGCCATGTGATGTTCCTTTGTTGATGTAACTTCATTGGGTGAGACAGGCTGCACAGCCTCCCTGCCAACTGCATTATCATGTACATGCATTGCTATCTAATGTACATATGGGGGGCTGTACAGGGAGCACTGCTGGGGGAGTCCTACTCCTCATCATTAATGTCATATGTGTGCCCAATCTTCTGTGTCTCTGTGACAATCCACTGCTTATGTCCTTTCCAGAACCCACTGGCTCTCGTGGATGCCTGGACAGTGAACACATAGTGAGCCTCAGCAGCCTGAGTGAGGTTACAAGCATGGATAGGCTGGTAGCCCCTCTGCAACAGGATCAGCCAGGCTGCACACACTGGAATTTGTACATAGACTTACCACATCCGTATATAGCATGCTCATCATGCTAGCATCAATGTTCAGCATGCCAGTCACAGCAGTGTCAAATGCAGTTGGATGTTGGGTCTGCCCTTTGTCATCCACAATGGTAAAGTACAAGCAATACCTGAAGGCTGTGCATGAACTCAGTGCATACTGAAAGACAAAACTTACTTTGCAACAGGGGCCATATAGTTCTGATCACATGTCTCACAGTCAAAAATGCCATGCAATCCTTCAGCAGGGGTGGTAGCCTTTGTGTTGCAGTGCAGTGTGGCGCAGCCTGCATATGTGATGCTCTTCTCCTTGTTGATGTTGATTCTGCCCTGGATCCGGAACATCTGGGGGATCTCACCCTCATCCAGGTGCCAAGTGCAGACCTCAGTGATGGTAAGCAGCAAGGGGAGAGTGATCTGATGGCGACTTGCAAGGGAGGCTGCGCCATCTGCACTGCAGGCAGCACTCAAGAGGTGCCATTGCACAGGATCATCCTTTGCAAAGTCCCACCCAAACGTTCTGAGGATGCACAGCCTGGTCACAGATGGGAAACTTACCAGGTGACCATCGCAGCATATCCCGGAATGCTTGCAGGGTTCCAAAAAATCTTTGTGTAGTCTGAGACAGTTTTCAGGGACAGACTGTGATGCTTGTTGATGCATATGTTCTTCAGCAGGGCAAGCTTTCCATCTTTTCCATCAAACTGCAACCAATATTTGTCGAAAGCCACCAAATGAATGCAGCAACCAGTGTTGTCCAAGAGCCACATGTCCACGCGGGTTGTCTGTGCACCAGCAGTGTATCCCTGGTTTCCTTCAGACTGTGCAGCCTGTGGTATAAGAAATCTTAGCTTACATAGCTTGCCTGCCTCAGTGCCTTCCTGTGCATGACATTGCTGGTGTTGGCAATAATGCAGGGCACATCTGAGGGGAAATCAGCTAAGTGGAAGGCTGCACATCACAGTGAGATCACTGACCAATACACTTCTTATCTGGCAATTTGGGGATTTGGACAATTCAGCAGATGTTAAAATGAAATTCTGGGATTGTCCCATCATCAGGGACCTGGTAATGAAAGTCAGATAATACAGGGACAAGAGTGCAGCCTACTAACCTCAGTGATGTCACTCTGCTGGTGGTGGAAGTCAAGCTGGGATGCATGGAATGAACGGCAGTATTCTTGAACCACTACAATAGCATTGAGATTGAAAATTGTATATACCTAGGGTATGATATGATTAGACAGAATAGAAGAACAGCTGCACAGATTGAGGCTCACCTTACCCACCTCAACATTGGCAAACTTGGCACAGACAGGATGGCACACAACAAGGTCAATCTCGCCCATCAAATTGTGGCAGAGAACATTGATTGTTCCCTTATCCTTGTGTCGGATCCTTGTGATTCTCACTTGGACATTCAGTCTGCACTCATCAGCTCCTGGAGGTTGGATACATGAGAGATGCTTACCCAGCTTGGTACATTTGCACTGTTTGAATGGGAGCAATGAAAGGAGTTGTACCCAATGCAGGGGGTACAATTGGCAGAGGCACAGGCTGTGCTGCAATCCCCGGAACATGGGTAGGGTGCCTTGTGTAATAATGCAAGGCAGTGTGATCCAGACTCACATTGATTGGGAGGAGACAGTTGACCTGGGTAGGAATGGGCACTGGGGGTGGGGGAAGGACTGGAAGCATTGGTGCAACAAAGTCAGGGGGCACAACCCCCACACTGATCATGGTGATTTGGGTTGTAAGGGGAGGGGGCACAGCCTGTGGAAGCAGGGGCCAGACATAGTGAAATTTGTAAGGGGCAGTCACATAGCCCAAAGAACAGTGGCCTGCTTGCCAGTCAGAGACAATGTTCGCCCAACTAGGAAAAGCAATGGGCATTGAAATGTGACTAAACCAGGTGGTGTACAAGTCAAAGTTTATGATCAAGGTGACGCTGGAGAGGGGTCAGAACAGGTTTAGGCTGTGCTGATTGAACAAGAGGTGTACCTGTTCCTGGGACCCACAAACCTCTCATACAATGTCAAAGTGATGATGTTGTACACCTCGATCTCCTCATTGTGCAACCTGGGCACAACAGATGAGTGCAGCACCACCTTTGTAACAAAGGATGCACCATCCAAGAGTGTCAAGCTGGTAGAAGATCAGTTCACATGCAGCCTTGATGAAACACGACTCACATAAAGTAAGGCAGGTTGAACATGTTGCCCTCTGCATTGAGCTCCTTGCTACACTCAAGAAGCTGCAGGATGACAGGGCTGGTATCTGAGGCAAGAGACACAGTCACCATCTCCTCAATACAACCAGTGGAGAGCCGTGGGACAGCCATTGTTATAGTAGTTAATCAAGATGAGAGAGAGAAGAGAGAGATGGACAATGCAGAGATAAGTAGTACTTTAAGGCATGCTCAGTTGACACGCCTCCTATGGAAGCAAAGGGCACGCGTTCAGCATGTGACTCACCCAAATTTAGGAATCTGTGCAGAGTGAGTGCGCATCCTGCGGGAAAGGGGGGTCCGCACAGCATGTGATTCGGACCCGTCAAAATTGCTTCCATTTTGCGTTTCTACCTATCTAGGGGCTGGAGGGATGTCACCCAATGTCATCGTGAGCTTCAGCAGGACCCCTAAATTTTTGTATTTTCCCAATGACTTTTTTACTCAGCTTCCGAATGGGCAAATGCCTCCCTAACGCCGCTCTGGAGGGGTCATTGAAGGAAAATGGTCATCGGAGGAATTAACTCGTGGCCACTGAGTCAACTCTAAGTCTCTCTTACTCCTCCGACACACTTCAACGACACATTATTCTTCAACGTGTCCGCCTCGAAGCTTCCTTTCAAACTACCAGAAAATGGTGTTTTTCAGCTCCACAGGAGTGACGGATCTCCACACTGCAAGCCTAGTGCACACTCCCGCGAGGTGCTCATCTCCCGAGCAGACAAACGACACAAACATTGGAGACAAAAAGTTGGCGAATTCCTAACAAGACTTCTTCCCGGTCTTAAAGGTCAGCGTGTCTTTTATATTTGTGTGACACCCCCTTACAGGAGATTCCGATCAGTGAATCGATATTTCCAGTACTCCATCGAAGACTTCCCAGAACACTATGCTCTATATTCAAAGCCGAGGCTAACTGGCGCATCGGCCAAATCTGACGATTTGTACTTGTGGGGTGTGTTTATTAGATTTGAAACTTAGTCACTTTCGGATATCTTATTGATTTTCAGGTTCCAAATATGTCAACAACTTCCGATCACCTGCAGAATTCGCATTTCACGCCGCCTGGCTACTGACAGATCCCACGCTCAACCAGCGCAACTGCGAATGCCAATGGTGCACCGGTACCCCCCAAAAAGTGCTCAGTCAGCGGCTGGGCGTCAACGTCGACCGCTGGTATAACGTTCCCAAACTGAGAACCGATTTTGGAAGAGCTGACCACGGTGTCGATCTTCGTGAAACGCCACCAGCTTCACCAACTTCCACTATCGAACCCCCCGGATTATCTGCACTTTCGGAGCTCCGAGATCATCCACCTTATCGGATAGGAGAATTGGTATGGGCCCATGTGCGCCCGCCGATGCGGGCCGACACCGGTGAGACAATCGATTGCTGGCCTGGTGTGATCGTGGATATTGCTATTCGCCCTCTGCGAACGGAGGCAGGTATGGATCGGCAACAAGCATTGAAGCTGAAGCTTCTTGGCACTGTCCACTATTCGACTGTGGAAGCCCTCGATGCGCTGCCATATCATGCCTATCAGATCCCGATGAACCTTCATCAGTTCCTAGGGACTTCTCGCCCTCCGAACCTCGCCAATGACGCTTCATTTGATAAACTATCCGACGTCAAGATTTATCGAGACACCGCGATTAATCACGAGCCAAGACAGGCGACCTTCGACAGCTCTTGGCCAGCGTTCCTAAAGGGGCTCGTGATGACCTGGCGTATAGCTGATCTCTGGACCCTGGTCCGGACAGCGGGTGGAGATCCAGCGACCACTTCACACCGTTCGAAGTCGGAGACGACTTCTTCAACGGTCCAGCCACAGGACACATGGGACACCATTTGGTGGGGTGCCGAAAGCATTTGGGTTGGGGATCTTGTTCGACTACAGGGCAAAAGCCTCGAAGGGAATCCTCTGCTTCCACTGCTGTCACAAGGGGCAGAAACAAGGACCTTGTTCTTCAAAATTACAAAAATTCATACATGCAAGCCCACCAGCATCTCAGACATTTGGCTCTCCGGTACATTATACGAGACCGTTCCTGAGGACGAGACGGGGGATGACGCACAAAATGAGTATGCCAAGAAAGAGCCTGGCCACGGTGATGATGGATCGTCCTTAAACGATCTCGTACCGATGGGGTCTCTGCCAGAGCCACCCCTGGGATTTCGGTTCAATCCCGTCCTGGGCGCGCGCAGCACAGTCACCATACCACTTCGCAGCATTGCAGGGCGATATTACGCCCACCTTGTGTTCTCTCCGGTCCTCACTTTCCTCCGCTCGACGGCCAGAGTCAAGCCATCTCAACTGCTGGCTCTGTCCGGTTATGCACCTGGAGATTCGTGGCCAGAGGTGCGACCAAATACCCATCAAGATCGCAAGCAGCTGTGGGATGAACTGGAGGCCGAGATGAAGAGATTCTTAATGACTAAACCCTGGAAACCTGTGAATGGGAATCAGGCAATGAAGATCGAGACGAAGGGTGCTTGAAGAGTCGAAACCCCCGCGCAATGTAAGTGACGCATTTGCTTTGATAAGATCTGTATGGATAGATTGTTGTAGATCAGTTCATTCATATGTAGTCACGGTGCATGTAATGGTAGGTAAAATTTTCCATCCTGAGGAGTGTCAGACACGAACATATGCATTTCCTGGATAGGCTCGGCTTTGCACTCCGCCATGTTCGAAATCAGAGCGTTGCTTTCTTCCAGAGGTTAATTCATGTGTTCTGACCTGGTCAAGCTACCTTACTAATGAGGCGTTCGTTACCCAGGCGACCGAGCGTACATTTCCAGGCGAGTTAATATTCCTCACTAGTTCACAAGAGACCAGCATCATCATTGCAATCGAGTGCAGTATATCGCCATCAGAGTGCCTGTGTGTGTGAAAGGGCTGCCATTTGTGCTCCTCAATCACACGTGGGCTCAAACCTGACTTCATTAATCTTCGCATCGTATCGCAGTCGCGCACTGCAAGCTTTCCTTCCATTCATGGAACATAAAACCCAGTTTGATCATCTCTCTCTCTGACATGCAGGACAGTACGTGCCAACACGTAATGTGAAGCGCGTAACCTATGCGTGCCCCTTCACTGTACATCCTTCTTCAACTATTGAATTATTATACAACAGATTCATTCTCATCGTATAAAGAAAGTCCGAGTGGGATGTGGGGAGGATATCTGCTTCCGATAGCCCATGCAAGGACGGCATGGAGACATCTTGATGTCAGGGCTGGTGCCGGAGATGCGGGCATTCTTGCTCCCAAAATGATGATCGAAGTCGCATCAGGACAAGTAGATGTATTCGTAGACCGTGTGGACGGGCACTGCAAGTGGGTACAATGTCCTATAGACTATGTGACCTTGATTTCAAGAAAATTGCCGATATGGAGAGATAGAGGCCTCAGAAGGGATGAGACGGATCAATACGCTCGGTGATGTTCAGGGAGGCCGGAATAACGACAACTTGCCGCGAGCTCGGCCACTAGATTGCTTCATACCGATCGATGCTCCCGTGGCATCCAGGACGCGTTCCTCGGTAGGCTTCCGCGCAAATGGCGATGAAGCGCTGAAAGACTGGTTCGGGACGCGTCAATTATTGACGCCTGTCGTAGTGGAAGGGCGGGACTGGTTGGTGTAAAGCGAAGCTAGAGATGGAGTGTGTACCGTTTTCTGCCGCTTTCTGGCCACGGCTTGGTCCGCGTTCTTGTGGTTCTCGACCGTCAGAGCGGCGGCAGTCCGGGATTTCTTAGCTGCTTCTACCACACCTGTAAGAACAGAGCAGGGAGGCGGCGTGCGACAGAAAAGTAGAGAGTTTGCAAGCTGTGTTGCGCGTAAGCTGGCGTCGTTTCCTGTTGCTGCTACGCGTGGGACCGATGGATTGAGAGGGCGATAGAACTCGCGCGCGGCTGTCTCGCGATGCTGAATTTCTGCCTCGGTCGTGGCCGCTTGCAGTTGCTCTCCCGCCATACCCGTACCAGCTTGAGAGTTGTTTGGATGAGGGTCTGCAGCTGGATCAACCTCCGAGTTCGAATGGTTGCTCCCCGTGCTGTAGTCCTCTGTTATTGAGTTTCCATCTTCTACGCCCAATTCTCCATCCGCTACGTCCCAGTTCTCATACTCTGGGTTCGAATCGTATTCCTCCGAGCCATATCCCTCACTGTCTCTCTCCCTTTCCCACTCTGGGTCCCACCACCCGCCCTCTTCGTCCCACTCGTCCTCATCGGAGTGAATATCGAAATAAGGGTCTCCGGGCAACATGTTGTTGAACCTGGGTGCAACTTCCCTGCTAGCTCGGTAGCGCGCCTGCTCCTCGATCATTGGGCGCAACATGTTATACCACGGGGTCAGGTCGATTATCCGCGGGACAGTCTGTGGATAGTGTTCTTGGACAGAGACGACTGTGGGGTGGCTGGGGAAGAGGGGTGGCTGAACGGCCGAGAGGTAGCGGTCTGCACGAGGCTGGAAGAGGGCGAGTTCGTCGGGACTGGGGGTATGCCAGCCCGAGGGAGGTGTCATTTTGCGCATGGTATCTGCTGTGAGGTCTGTGGATAGTTAGAGCGAAGCTGTTAGTGGGTGTAAAGGGACGTACCGAGAGCACACAAGAGAGGCCACTTTTGGAGAAACTCTAGTGCCATGGGGGTGACTCGGGTGTGGTCCAACTTCCAAACCCGTAATCGCCATGGCCCTCTCAGTGTCCCGTCCTGATCCACCACCAGTGCTTGCGACAGCGCCTGAACTCCTGCGTGGGTGATGGTCGTCTGACTCGTGTTCAGCACGCAGAGATTGTCAAGAGCTCCTAGTTGGCGGATGTTGGCATCGTCCAAGTTCCTGCAAGCAGCGAGGTTGAGGTCAACAAGCAGACAGAATGATGTGCTTTCTGGTGCGCGGGAGATATCGAGAATATGGGCGTCGCTCAGCGCCAGCAGAGGGTATGATAGCAGCTCTTCACCCAAGTCGTGACCATATGCTTTCACCCAGGCGAGCCATGTAAGCGGCCGCACATATTTCAGGTCTTGGGCATCCCTGATCAGCATACGGATACAGCGTACAGCCTGGTCGGCGGCTAATACCTCTGTGATAGAGTCGAAGAGAGCGGGTTTGCGCTTGACGAGGTCGAGGCAGAGGTCGTAGAGCGGTGGGACGTAGGTGGGGGTGCATTCATCTCTGTGAGGGAATCCTTTCATGTAGGTAGCGGCTTCGCCCTCCGATCGCATGGGTACTATGCCCCCCTTTATCTCAATTCCGCTGTCATCGAAGGTGTGCTGGGTGGTTTGCCGTCGTTGTAGGAGGATTCCATGAGCCCTCATAGTGGGATGTCTCACGTGAGTGATGGAATGGGCGATGTTGAACGCGCCTTTTAGAGTTAATTCCTCCGATGACCCCAATTCGGAGGCAAAATCGCCCAAATGGCCCTCCGGGCTCAATTTCCCTCAATGACCCCTCTGGAGCGGCGTTAGGGACGCATTTGGCTTCTGAAGCTGAATAAAAAGGGTGTTTGGGAAAATACATAAATCAGGGGTCCTGCCCAAGCCTGCGATAACATTCACCCAAAAGTGCATATATTAACGAAATTCAAAATTACAGAAACAGTGAACAACAAAAGTAACAAGCACGCAGTAGACGACGGTGTTATTTGTTCTCTCCTTTTTCCCTATCACTGAGAGGTCTCTGTCAAATCTTGTCAATCTGTGACTTGCAGGACCCCAACTTTGTTCTCTTAGCATACGTGCCCTATTTTAACTTCAGAAGTGCAAATGTATCCCTAACGCCGTGCCAGAGGGCTGAGGGCCATTCTGGCGACTTTGCCTCCGAATTGGGGTCATCGGAGGAATTAATTTCGCCTTTTATGACGGGTAATGTGGCTGTGTTGTGTTGCTTCCGTGACTGCGGGTCACGAGTTTCCCATCGTGTATGCACGCACTAGACCAGTACTACTCTCCTCCCACATCACGAACCAATATGGAACAAGGCGGGTTTGATGATTTATTCAGCCATGGGAACGCGGTGTCGAACCCATTTGCAAACGGAGATAACCCATTCGCTGATGTACGATCGCCGACGTCTGATCCATGGGCGTCATTCTACGTCACTCAACAAGGTACAGCCCAGCCAGCGTCGCCGCTCGCTCGCACGCACGCACGATTCCACTCTGAATCTCCAAACACTTCTCCTATTGCAACAAGAGATGTACAATCACACGACGATATCGATGAGGAACATGAGCAACCGCCGCCGCCCAGGTCTTCAACACTCTCACCACCCTTCAGAGAAGTATACGACGAACAAACACAGGAAGAACAGGTCCTCGTCGCTCCAGAGCCAGTACGTCCATACGATGTACCCACGGTACCATCACCCTACGAACCTTCCTTCCCCACACCAGTCACAACCTCGTCTATCCTCAGTGACTCCACTCCACTGCCGACCATGGCATCTATCTCCGGCCTTCCGGACTCGATATACGACTCTCCGCTGGGTGCATCGGCATTCGGAAACCCATTCGCCCCTGCTAACCCCATGATAGCGTCCACGTCTTCCCACTTCACACCCGTTCAAGACAGAAAATCTACCGCGGACCTCCTGGACAGCCTCGGAATCGCGGACGATTCCCCCTCGGGTGCCTTTGCAGGGCCCAAGTTCAAGCCTCCACCCACGCCAAAAAGAAGGCCAGTGAGCAGAAAGGTGCCTCCAAAATCAGCAGAAGTTAACCAGCTTGTCCCGCCGGTCAAAGTGGAACCGGCAGCACCCGTACCTGCTGCTCAAGGACCTGCTGCCACCACTGCCGCTGTGCCTGTGGTTGTGCCTGGAACCGATAATTTACCGCCAGCAGAACCCGAGCCAGTTCCTGCACATCCTGTCCCCGCTAAGCCCGAGCCTCCGAAACCAATACCCATTGCTGCTGTCGCCGAGCCAGTGGCTCAGCCCACAGTTCCAGCAGTCGCCGCATCGGTCTCCCCTCCTCCAGAGCTACTCACCGCCCTCCGCACCCCTCTTCCCCCATCGGAGATCCCCTCTCCTCTCGTTCAAACCCCGACACGCGTTGCGAGCCCCCCGGCGCCCCACCCCTCCCAACCGATGCAGACAATTGCGGAGCCCCTCTCCCCCTCTTCCCACACATGGACCCAGCATCCCGGCCTCGGTCCATCTCCAGAGCCAGCATTCTTGTCTCCACTAGAGACGCAGTATAAGCGTGTAGCAGATCGGACCTTGAGCGACCTTACCATGCCTGGAGCGGAGGACGCGGGGTGGCATGGTGTTAGCGTTACGAGCCCGGCGATAACGCCGGGGGGTTGGTTGACCCCGGGAGAGGGTGAGATGCTCGGCGATAGACATGCACAAGCAGCCACAGATGTCACGGAGACGGAGGAAGAGGTGGAGGCCGTTCAGGTATGTATTGTCAATACGGGAACCGGGAGTGCCTTGGGACTGATTATGTTGATAGGCTCCGGTACCCAGGGGAATGAAACGACGAGTGGACCCGGATAGGCCCAGTATCAATGTCACTGTTGGCGATCCACAGAAGGTTGGCGATCCCATCAATGCCCATATCGTATACACCGTCCATACGACTGTACATCTTTCCCATCCTTCTCATCAACCTGAACACTAACGGCAATTGTAGACAAGCTCCCCCAATCTTTTCCGCAAAGTGTCCTTCTCTGTCCTTCGACGGTATTCTGACTTTCTCTGGCTGTGCGACGCTCTCTGCCTGAGCAACCCCGGCGTCATCGTCCCCCCTGTGCCGGAGAAGCATTCCTTTGGCCGCTTCGAGGAGACGTTCGTGGAGACGAGGAGACAGGCACTCAATAAGTGCATCCAGAAAATTGTGGATCATCCTCTGTTATACACCGACCCTGCTTTGAAACTATTCTTAGAGTCAGATTCGTTTGCAATGGATGTGAGTGGTGTTGATCTTGCTAGAGGGCGTGGTCACTGATACGTGATGATAGATCAAGCACAGGAAGACGGAAGTCGGCGTCAATCCGTCGGCTAGCACGCCCGGATTGATGGCCACTATTGGGAGTACGCTGACTGGTCCCAAGTTCATCGAGAATGATGACGTACGTACTGACTTCCCTGCTACGTCTTTCATGTTCTAATCGAGAGTCAGTGGTTTGAGAACAGGAAGATATATCTTGATGCCCTGGAATCTCAGTTCAGGGGGCTAATCAAGGCGATTGAGGCAGTTTCGAAGCAGAGAGCTGGTGCGTGAACTTGCCGCTGATACCAAATAAATTTTGAACATCGTCCTGAAGATGTGGTTACCGCTGCTAACGAACTGTCCCAAGCCGTGGCAGAGCTTGCCCAGTCCGGCCTGAGCAAGCAGCTCTCGCATAGCGTTAGCATGCTTAGAGAAGTCGAGAGCCGAGTGAAAGACCTTCAGGAGAGCCAAGCAAAAGACGATATTATGACTTTCCTTGCTGGAAGTAAGTCTCCTGTCCTGTTTCTGTCCGCTTCAATATACTGAATGCATCTTGGCAGTCGACGAGTACACCCGCCTGATCGGCTCCATTCGCCTCGCATTTATGTCACGGGAACGAGTCTATCTAACCTGGCAGAACGCCGAAGCTGATGTGCGGAAAGTGCGTGCGGGACATGAAAAGGCAAAGCGGCAGGGGAAGCTGCCCTCTGACACGACGGGGGTGTCTCTTGCTCAGCTTAGTGCGGTCTGTTTTGATGCAGTTGTTTCGGCCACGGACGATGCTTACGAAGAATTATAGGCCGAAAGGCGTGCTCTTGACTCCAAAACTGAGTTTGAATCTGTAACCAAACTCGTCAAGTCCGAAATCGCTCGTTTTGAGCAGGAAAGAATTGAGGATTTCAAGGATTCGTTGGAGATGTTCTTAGAGAATATGATTCACCGACAGAAGGAGGCCAGTCGAAAAGGCTCTTTATCCGACGACTCGTCATCTGACTATTGTCCCAGCTGATAACTGCTTGGGAGCATTATCAAGGCGTCCTACTCAAGCGAGTCGGAACAAACATTAGCACGAATGGATCACAGCAGGGAATCCGACCTTGAGTCAGAAGTCGTGGCTTTCCGTGCATATCATTCCTAGCTTAACTACGAGTGTACATGAGAAGCTTCGAAGTAGTCTGAGCGGAAGTTTAATAATGAAGCACACTAGCTTCAGCCTGAACATCTCTTTAGGACTGCTCAGTAATACCGACCCATCTTTTCTGATCTCTGATCGACCTGTACAAAGTCCTGTGGTCTACCACGCTTCTGTCCCCGGAGCTGACCCTGCTGCTGAACAAAGTTGGCTCCCTGTTGAATACCCATATCGTGGTTCGGAAACATTCCGAATTCTTGTCCATAATTGCCTTGCCATCCCATGAACCCATTCATCCCCACGTTCATCCCCATGTTCATCCCGTTCATTTCCATACCTTCCACCCCAGCAGCGTTGCTCATTTCATACATCGCAGTCATCATCTGTATTTGAGCCAGCTGTTCATTTGTCTGCTGCAATCGGATTTGCAACCGCTGTCGATCCTGCATGTTCATATTCGGCTTGCTCAGCAACGCAGTCATTTGTTTGATCGAGTCTTGAAGAGTCGCAATCTGAGCTGAATAGTCAGGTCTCGGCGCATTCTTATTGATGCTCTCGTCCGGCGTGGGAACCTGTATCGTCTCTGTCAGCACGCTGCCATGTGCAATTCGCCATGACTCACCTTGCCCAGATCTCCGAGAGGGCCCTTGGAACTTTCATCGTCCTCTTCCTTCGCTTCTTCCATTGCTTTGTAGATATACTGTTTTACTTTTCGCCTCATCTCCGAGTCCGGCTCCAATCTGTCCAGGGAACCGATGCGCTTGCTGCAGCTCGGGCACACGAAGTCATGCTCAAGAAGATGCGTTTGGATGCATTCCTCGCAATACGTCGCACCACAACATGGTGTCCTTGTGGCTTCTCTGAACAGCTTGGAACAGACGGGGCATGCAAAAGTCGGATCTGTGACTGGCCTCTCTCTGATATCGTTCTCGGAGATTGCTTTGGCCTTGGCTCGCTGCTTTTCCCACGTGGCGCTGCATAAACTGTTAACTTCCAGCCTCGCACATTTTGAAAAGATCCTTACGAGTCAGCCTGCGCAATCACATAACCTCCGTCGGGTGTGACCATGACGCCTGGCATGTTGTTGCCGGTCGCAATTGGATTTTCGACGGCTTTGAGAAAGCTGCGAGGGATACCGGTTGTCCGCTTGATTCGCGGCCGATTGTCGAAGTCCTGGTCGCCGTTTGTGGGGCACTCTTGAATCCAATGACCTTTCTGTCCACAACGATAACATGTGTAACCGAGCGGGGGAGGTCGGGAGGGTTGCTCATGGGCCTGATGGTGCTGATACGGTCGACCGCCCTTGAATCCTCCCCGCCCACGGCTATTATGAATCGGTGTGGCCCTAGGAGAAATATTAGTCTAACTGTGGACTAGATACACCAAGACGACGAACTGAGCCATCTTTTCCTGAGTCTGCTGCCACTGCTCAGAGGTAGCTTGAAACATCGCTGCAATCGCCGCCTGTTCTTCATCGTCCAGAGTCGTAGACGCTAGATTGTCTTCTGCATTTTCTTCCTGCTTTTCACCACCTTTCGATGGCTCTTTACCGTCGAAGCGCTGACTGATGGAGCCCTGACCAGGCTTCCAACTTGGCAGCGGCTTCACAGGTGCCCTCGCACCTTCGGCGCGTGGATCCGGAGTCGGTGTGGCTGTTTGCAAGTTTGCGACATAAATCTGCGCTTTGCCTCTGCCAGATTTAGAAGGCGGCTGTCGGCGCACAACGACTGAGCTTGAACGTGGAACAATATCCTCATCGTTGTATTCTTTGGTATGTAAATACAAGCAATCAGATCAAGATTTGCTCAAACGCACCTTTGTCTGACTTTGGATCATACACTCCCAGATCAAAGTCGTTACCGGTTCCCATCTTATTCGCAACCATGATCTCTCGCTTGAGGTCAAAGACGGATATACCGGTGCCATCGAAAGTAATCCGGGATTCATCCCGCTGAGATTTGAACTTATAGTATACCGATGATGCCATGATAATGGGGCTGTCGGCTGAGGACGAGAGAAATAACAAGGATGAGAGGGTGGGAGGACGACGATCGGGACGATAATAAGAGAAGGGCTTGTGGATCAAGACAGCAATGACAACATAAATTTGCTATATAACAAATCAAGGCCCTGGGAGAGATGGAGTCCGGCTGGATGACAGGAGATGGAATAGAAGTAAATAACAAAGGACCGTGCACGGTGCACTTACGGTCGTGGGTGGTCGTGATGGTGTCTTCCAGAGGGACAGAATTACGCCACGGGGATCAAGAGCGGGAGTAAAGATCACATAATCTATTTCAGCTTAGTCATGATGACGCACAGCGTGTTTGCCCAGAATTTCCTACAGACTTCGCCGGCGCAAACACTCGTGACCTACATTAATACTTATGCCCACCAAATCTCAGGACCCGTTCTTCAAACCTATCCGATCGGCTGCCGAAGAGACCGAGGCACTGGCTGAAACGACAGATGAGCAAGAAAGCAAGGAACCGGATGTCGAACCAATAGATGAGGATCGACCACTGCAAGAGGTGGAAAGTTTGTGTATGAGCTGTGGAGAGCAGGTGCGTCGCAGATGTGCTGCGGTGCAAACCAGCTGAAAGGAGAACAGGGCGTAACACGCATGCTCCTTACATCCATTCCATACTTCCGAGAAGTCATTGTCATGTCCTTTCGATGCGAGCACTGCGGGAACCAGAACAACGAAATTCAGTCCGCGAGTACTATAAGGGGTATATTTGGTGCTTTCAAATGCGATGTGGGACACTAATGCATGGATCAGAACGGGGAACCGTCTACACTGTCAAGGTACTGAATCAAGGCGACCTTGACCGCCAGCTAGTCAAGGCCGAGACGGCGACCGTGATGATCCCTGAATTTGACCTCACCATTCCGCCCCACCGTGGACAACTTACAACAATAGAGGGAATTCTACGGGACACGATGCAAGACTTGGGCGGTGATCAACCGCTACGTCGCATCCAAGATCCTCCAACGTATGAGAAGATCGAAAGTCTCTTGCAGCGGCTGAAGGAAGTCGTCCCAGACGATGATGATGAGGCTGCGCCTACAATGAAGGAGCGCAAAGCGGAAGATCCCATCAAGCCTTTCACTGTGATACTAGATGACCCGGCTGGGAGCTCTTTTTTGGAATTTAAAGATTCCATGGCTGATCCAAAATGGACCTTGAGGGAATATGCTCGCACTTCAGAGCAAAACATTTCTTTGGGTCTCATTAAACCGGAGAATGCGGAACAGGAAAGGCTTACACAAAAGGAAGGCCCACCGAACCCAGATGATGAAGACGAATTGCCTGCTGAGGAAGTCTTCGTTTTCCCTGGCATATGCTCGTCTTGCGGTCACCAAGTCGACACACGCATGAAGAAAGTCAATATTCCTTACTTCAAAGTACGCCCATTGTATTTCGTTCGCCTAGTTTGGCTGACTGATGCACAGGATATCATCATAATGTCTACGAATTGTGACATATGCGGATACCGAGATAACGAGGTCAAGTCAGGTGGCGCAATATCTGATAAAGGAAGGCGGATTACACTGAAAGTGGAGGATGCAGAAGATCTCAGCAGGGACATTCTCAAGGTACCATCATCAGAGCGACGCGCACCTTCAAGACTCTGACTGTTCTTCTCAGAGCGAAACATGTGGCTTGCAAATACCGGAGATCGATTTGGTACTCCATGCGGGTACATTGGGTGGCCGTTTCACCACTGTTGAGGGCATTCTGACTCAAGTTTACGACGAGCTGAACGAGAAGGTTTTCCGTGGAGACTCCGTCGGTGCAGCGGACAGCAGCGACAATAGAGAGTTCGAAATTTTCTTAGGACGTCTCAAAGAAGTTCGTCCCCCTGTCTTCTCTTCAATTGTGTGTCTAAGCCCCCCACAGGTTATGACTGCTGCTCAGCCATTCACATTGATCCTTGACGACCCACTAGCCAATTCGTACCTGCAAAACCTCTATGCGCCAGACCCTGATCCGAACATGGAAGTCATAACATATGATCGCACTTTCGAACAGAACGAAGATCTGGGCCTCAACGATATGAAAGTGGAGGGTTATGAACCGCCGCCCCGAACAGACTGACGATGCGCTATTCTGGGGGAGAAGAACTAAGCACATATTACGTGATATCGAGGTTGGAGTGTGTGGCTGTCATGTCCTTGTAGAATAGATGCCCGCTTTCTGAGATCTAATGATAGAGAATGTGCATTGGACCCAATTTGGAGAACCCGACCACGGCAGGAGTCATGGCGGAGAATACATCCGCATGCTACTAGCGTGCACGTGTCAGGGCTGCGATCAATGGTAGTCTCGCTGTTGATGCTCAACAATTCAAACATCAAGATCCATTGCGATGGCCGTAGCTACTCATGACTCTCTGAGCTTCACCGGACTACCTAAGCAAGACGGAAACCGATGGATCCCCTTGGAGAGCGATCCGGACATTATGAATGATGTGAGCCTGTCCTTCAAACGACCGCGAATCACTGTGGCCTACCACCATTAAACACAGTGGGCGCAACAACTTGGCTTGCAGACAAGTGTCCATTCCTTTCAGGATGTGTATGGTACGGACTCTTGCACCTCTCTTGGCCTGACTTTATACAATCCTAAACAGGACTGGACTCCGAACTCCTGGCTCTGGTGCCTCGGCCGGTCAAGGCGATCCTTTTGCTATTCCCCAATGTTCAAGCAGTCGAAGACGCACGTAGTGCAGATGAAGCGAAACGTACTGCAGCGAGCAGCGATCCTATTGATCCCGATGTGATTTTTATCAAGCAGACTGTGAGTCACGGTCACTTTCGCCGGTGGACAAAGTCTCATATGTTGTTAGATCAGCAACGCATGCGGAACAATTGCCCTGCTCCATGCCCTGGCCAATGTAGGGATGGGTTCTAATGCATTCCTCGCATACTCATGTTGTAAAGGCACCAGACGTGAGGATCACTTTGGGTAGTCCCCTAGAGCAGTTCATCAAGCAATGCAAAGGCATGGAACGCAATTTGGAACATTCGTTGGCTAACCCTCCCCAGACAAGACACCACAAGAGAGGGCAGAATTGCTGGAGAACACCAATTTGTTTGCCCAGATGCACAAAGCCGCTGCTGAAGCGGGTCGTTCTGTAATCACGCCGGACTTGGAGACCGATTTGCACTTCATCTGCTTCATTCAGGCCAAATCCCAGTCCGATCCGGATGGCATGCGACTCCTCGAGCTGGATGGTCGTAGAGCTACGCCTGTGGACTATGGCCCTTGTACCGACATGCTAGCTGTAAGTGAGACTATTTTTTGGGGTTCTAGATGTTGATGAATTATACAGGATGTAGCTAAGGTCGCCCAAGACAAGTACCTCAATTCGACTAACAGTCTGCAATTTAGTATGACTGCTCTAGCACCCACAGATTTCTAGGGACAAGATGAGAGTTGCCTATCGACGGCACTACATGGGAGATACTGAATACAATGATGGAAGTAGATGTAGTCTGTCCGACGAAGAGTTCACAAGAAGAATGTTCGTCGGTTCACTTCCATCTTTGGCTACCTCGACGTCAGTGCAGGATGAGAAAAGGGGGGAACAACACGTACCTTCCACAACCAGTCATAGTCTGTTTCTCCTGCCATTTCCACAGATCCTATCTGTTCTTCTGCACCGTCTGCAATGTGTAGCTCAGGCGGTGCTTGTGACTCCTTAGCTGTAGGGAGTCCTTTCTTAAGCCAGCGTAACTTGAGCGTAAAGCGAGGTCCAATTTCCTGCAAACCTGTCTTCTCTGTAGATTTGAACACATAGCTGTTCATTTAGGTGAGTAGAAATTGTAACCGGAAAGGCAAACCATAGGGCTTACCGATGACGACGGAAGAAAAGAAAGTCTCTTTGATTGTGCAAAGTTACGGCTTGTCGGCCTTCGAATTCTGGCAACGGAGGGAAGAGTATTTGAAACATGCGACCAACAGCATGTCCTAGTCGGGTTACAAACCCATTCAAGACGAGCTCAGGATGATGACCTGATGATCTCCCATGGCCCTGTCGCGGCCCTCAGGTCGTGTATCTTCGATTCAGAATGACAATACTCACAATGATGTCTTTGGAGAGTCGTATCGAGGACAACTTGAATAAGGCCGACGGCCCATCTGGAAGATGCACGAGTGTGATTGCATCTGATGAGCAATGTAAGTATCCCATCGCCCTGCGGGAGATTGCCACAGCTACGCACTGGGTACTTTGTGATCCTCATTGACAACCAATAATGCACTGTAGCCTCTCTTGGCAGACCACTCAGCGATCTTTCCTATCTGGAAATCCTGGCCCTTTTTTCGTCGTACAAACTGAGCTCCGGGAAAGATTCCACAAAGCTCATGGCAAAATTCATACGTCACATTGGTCGCCTTCGTAGAGGTGGTAACAAGGACTTTTGGCGCAAGAGTTGGATCATTCTCCGACGAAAAATATGCGGCAAAGGGGTCATTCTGGATGTCAAGTGCAGACTCTGGATGCATCTCTCTCCCTACGTGTGCTGCTGTAGAAGACTGGGGATGGGCTTGCGAACTGGCGGTGAGCATCGAGGGATCATACTCCCTCATGTTATCGAGTGTCTTTGGGATGTTCTTGAATTGACGCTCCTAAAAGTGGGTTAGCGTGACCATGGGTGTGTGTGCATGGTGCAAACGTGCCTTTCTCAGCTCGGGATCCTCCTTCTCCGCTTTGGCCCGTTCTAATCTTCGCCTCAGTTTTTCTTGTCGACCCTCTTTGAGACGCCGCCGATACACATCCTGGCGTTTGTGCTTGTTGCGAATGTCAGATATGGAGAATCGGGTTGGCGGCATGTTATTTGTTAGGAACAAGTACTGTCTCGTTACAGAGTGCCGGAGTGGCGAGGAAAAGGCCCCTAGTAGGAAGGGTCGGCGGAGTGGCGTTCAGCAGGTTACCCCAACTTGGAAGTCCTCCTCATACGTACCTGGTACCAGCTTCAACCACTCATTGTCATGGTCAGGCTGTCTCGAGTTGTTGTCTTGGTGTTGCCATATGTCTTGACGACATATGCTATCCACTTCTACCTGGACTCCACTGAAAAAAGGTGCTTCATCGAGGAACTGCCTACTGACACAGTGGTGGAAGGCAAGTGAAGCCCCTCGACCCAAATAGCAGCCGCCTGATCTCTTTCATAAGGTCATTACCGTGCACAAGAATGGTCCGAATCCTCTCAATCATATGAGATAAACTCTGAGCTAGGGATTCAAGTCGACGTGGATGTGTGTCATTCAATAGATTACCATGATGCCGGCTTCGTTCTAACTGCCTTGCCTAGGAACTATCCACTGGACAGTCAGTAGTTAAAACAAGAGGCCCACCAGAGGGAAAATTCACTTTCTCATCACATGATGCCGGGGATCACTCAATCTGCCTGTCTTCCAATTATACATCCAACTGGTTATCCACTCGACACCACATTCGAATGTATCTTGACCTTGCTGTCGGTGCCACGCGCCGCGATACAGAGCACGACCGCTCACACATTTCGGATTTGGCACAACGTATCCGAGATCTCAACTTCAAACTGCAGGATATTAGAAGAGAGCAGCAGTTTCAGCGGGAGAGAGAGTCCGCTTTTCGAGACTTGAGCGAGGAAGTAAACTCGCGTGCTGTATGGTACTGCGTTGCGCAGATGGTTGTGCTATTCGTGACCTGCGCGTGGCAGCTGCGGCATTTGCGGGTATGTCAACCACCCCTGGCGAATACTGATGTGTTTGTTGACATCGTATTCTAGAAATTCTTTGAGGAGAAGAAAATTCGATAGAGAGCCAGAGCAATGTATAGGCAAATCATGTGATCATTTGGGCATCATCGATCATTTCAGTTATCCACGAAACGGAACAGTATTTTACTATGCCTCCCAGTAGCACTCGTCGCTATCGCCTCCTTAACCACATGCTCCATCTCTTGATCACTTCCGTGGAGGGTGACGATTTCGTGCGATGACTCTTTGAGCTGTTTGACCTGGTATCAGTCCTTGACAAAGCACCTGGATGCATCACATACAATGCCACTCTCCATCATTTGGACAAGCTCCTCAATCAGTTGTTGCCGTTCCTCTGCGCTGTGCTGGAGATACCAGCGCGACTGCCAATACCCGTGGCACGTAAGATTCTTGAATATGAACAACGACGTTGGAAGGGAAAGTGGTGCCTTCGACATGGCCCCGTAAGAGACAAGATGCGCATCTTGTCTGTAAAGGGGATGAGGGTTGATAGAATGCAGCATGGACCAACTCACCCCAAGAAACGTGCCATTAATGTGGTATCCTTTCCTCCCACGCAATTTAACCCCAGGCGGATAGGCTACAAATTTCAACTCATTACCAGGACCCGGGTATGTGTCCGGTGAATTACCTTGCCCTCCGTCCATTCCCTTACTGTATTCCTGGCCGACTGTTCTCCAAGTTCGTTGTATGTCATGACATAGTCTGCGCCAAGAGATCTCAGCTGCTCCCTCAATTGTTCTATTTGTTCCCTGAGGCGACCCGTTAAAGTGCGGCCTACTTAGCATTCAATAGAACGTACCTGTCGCGAACCAAATTGATAGTCTTCAATCCACGCTGATGCGCAATCTGGATGACGGCCTGGCCGACGGAGCTGTTTCCCCCATTCTGAATAACGAACTCCCCCGGTTCAAGATCGACGAATCGCGTCAAGAGGGCGAGTGCTGTGGGTGGATTCACCTAGGATGCCATTAACATAGCTACGTCAGCTAGTATTCAAGAGAGATGTACCGTCAATGTTGCTGCTTGTACTTCGGTAAGGATCGAATTAGTCGATCGCGGCACGCATATAATATCGCTTTGCTTGGCCAAGGTTTCACTTGTCCAAGTCCCGAACTGAGGAGTGCTAAAAATAACCCAATCTCCCTTTGAGAAGGCAGAGACCGCGTCCCCGACCTCTTCCACCACAGCCAACCCTTCATTGCCAGCTACAAAAGTCGGTTCAGACGTTCCCAGGTCTTCTCTAGGCTTGGGTTTGGAAGGGTAGGCGCCTTGTATGACGTTCAGGTCCGCAGGATTGACGGGGCTGAGGCTGAACCGTAACTTGACTTGATCGCCAGTGGGTGCTGGCAGTTCAGGAAGGGTCCGGACGGAGAGCACATCGGTAGGTTCGCCATTGCGAGAGTATACTATGGCCTTCACATGGCGTGCAATCGACAGAGAAAACGATCTGGCTTGGAATGAGGATATAGGTCGAGCACATACGCGTGTGAACATGACGGTCCAGAAGAGATTGGTGTCGTGTGCACCGTGTGCTGATGACCTTGGAGGGCGGTGACGAGGCCTCTCCGCTCCCCCCCCCGCGATTAAGGGTGTTGCCGGTTGAATGCACTCTATTCACATGATCTACAGAGCGGCTCTCCTAATCAACGTTCGGCAATTGCACACTCCGCATTTGTTAGTGTTACCACCTGTGCCTATCGGTGGTTGGCATTTAATTGGCTACTCTCGATTTGGGAACACCACAAGGATATATAATACGATGGGATTTTGGGGCACGAGGTAGAGAATTTTAAGTTGCAAACACAACGTTTACGACGCCTCAGGCATTGATGAAAGCCGACACGTGGTCGGTGACAACCTAAGAGGCGTCATGAGAATGGTAATAGAACATCGGGCACATTGTATCTTACCTTCTTGATCTTGGCCTCCAGTTCATCGCTGGCGGCACCCTTTGCTATCTCTTCTAACAGGGGGCCCTGACTAGTAGCGAGATGTTCGCGGAACTCAGTCTCCCACTGGGTGATCTTGTCGACCGGGACGTTGTCCAGCTGGAGATAGGTCAATCATGATATCCGCTGTTGCGAAGTGGCACGTACGAGACCGTTAACACCAGCATAAATGATAGGAACCTGGACTTCAGTGGCCAGAGGCTGGTACTGCCCTTGCTTGAGCAGCTCCGTCAGACGAGAACCACGGCTAAGCAGGAAGCGAGTAGAGGCATCGAGGTCCGAGCCGAACTGTGCGAAGGCAGCGACTTCACGATATTGAGCGAGGTAAAGCTTCAGAGAGCCCGCATATTTCTTCATGATCTTCCTACGACAGCGTTCAGGAATACATCGGCACCGCGAAACGTGCATACTTACGTCTGGGCAGCGGAACCGACGCGAGACACGGACAAGCCGACATTGATGGCGGGACGAACTCCCTTGAAGAACAGCTCTGACTCCAGGAAAATTTGACCGTCCGTGATGGAGATAACGTTAGTCTGATAAAAGCGGGTCAGTACAGCAAGGCATCGGAAGTAATCGGGTTCCCACAGGAATGTAAGCGGATACATCACCACCCTGGGTTTCGATGATGGGCAGAGCAGTAAGAGACCCGCCACCGAACTTGTCGTTCATTTTGGCAGCACGTTCCAGCAGTCGGGAGTGAAGATAGAAGACATCACCAGGGTAAGCTTCGCGTCCTGGAGGACGACGAAGGAGTAGGGACATTTGACGATACGCCACAGCTTGCTTCGACAAATCGTCGTAGACAACCAGAGCATGCTTGCCGTTGTCACGGAAGTATTCGCCCATCGCACATCCAGAGAACGGTGCCAAGTACTGCAGAGGAGCCGCCTCCGACGCCGTAGCAGCAACGATGATGCAGTATTTGAGGGCATCGTTTTCTTCGAGAGTCTGTACGAGTTGCGCCACAGTAGAACGCTTCTGTCCGACAGCAACGTAAACGCAGTACAGCTTCTGCTTCTCGTCATTACCATCGTTCCAGCGCTTTTGGTTCAAAATGGTGTCCAGCGCCACAGCAGTTTTCCCAGTTTGACGATCGCCGATAATCAGCTCACGCTGACCACGACCAATGGGGACCATGGCGTCAATGGGCTTCAAGCCAGTAGCCATGGGTTGGTTGACGGAGCGGCGCGGCAAGATACCAGGAGCCTTGAGCGACGCACGGCGGCGCTCTTTCGCTTGGATAGGGCCCTTTCCATCGATAGGGTTGCCCAGTGCATCTACCACACGGCCCAACATCTCCAGCCCGACGGGAACATCAACGATTTGTCCTGTACGCTTGACCGTATCGCCCTCTCGAATGGCACGATCATTACCGAAGACGGAAACACCGACGTTGTCAGGTTCGAGGTTGAGACACATGCCACGAACACCAGATGAGAATTCCACCATCTCCTCTGTCAGACGATGAGTGACATTGAGATCGATCCTACGTGGGAAGCTTCTCACCAGCTTGAACGTTGCGCAAGCCATAAACACGAGCGATACCGTCACCGATGGCTAGAGAATACGTCAATACCCCACTGAACCCAGCATGCGGCTCTCTGTGTGACCCACTCAGGACACGACCAGTCTCCTGCACATCTCCACCGAAAGAGGCACCCCCGATGCGGGACTCGAGGATAGAAGACACCTCAGAGGCAGCTTTACAAGTCCAAGTTATTATGGGGTCAGAATATGCGAGGGATACGTTACTTACCAGGCTTCGCGGTGGCATAGCTGCGAATCTGATACGCAAGTCAGGATGTGCCGGTATCTAAGTCTAGAAGGAACGCGTACAAAAGGAGTGGCCGCCCTAACGGCGACGGACGCCCTCCTGAGGGCGAGGGAGTGCATAGCGACGGAGGAGAGAGAGAAGGAGGAGGGGAACCGGTGTTAATGGGGGTAACAGAGAGCAAGGAGAGAATGGGGACGTGCAGTCGAAAGAAGGGAGCAACTCGGAACGGACTCAAAACGGGATGGGTCGTCATCCCGCGAAGGGGCACGTTCACCTCGGCCGAAGCCTGCCCTAAATGCACCAAGCAAAAACCGGAATGAAAGCATTAACGTTAACTAATGTCTTATGAGAGATGATACACAACTTCGAGAGCATTGATTACCCTCCACTCCTCCGTCGCCCTCAAAGGTACAGTTATCAGACGTATTTCCTTCCAATTGACAACACCTCGCGGAATCACTCACATGGGACCAACTCTCAGAACCAGCTTTGAAACAGAGATACTATAAGAGGCTCAACATAGGCGGAGATCTCCTAAGAAGATGCATAATACACGCGAATTAAGTACGTTGCATCCCTGTCAATAAACAAAACCGAGCCAGGACGCTGTAAAGGGGTGACATGTGGCAGTGCCGTAAACAAGTACTGTACAGTTTTACCTCGTCGAAAGGCGCGGCGACCCTCATCCCTACCCTCTTCCAGACGTTCTCAGGCAGACCATTCGGCATTCAAAAAAATGGTAAGAATTGTATCGTAGATTGTGTCTAGTATCATGGCTGACAATCTTGTGTAGACCAAGCGCACCAAGAAGGTTGGCGTCACCGGAAAGTACGGCACCGTGAGTAACTAACATTGCGCAAAGTGTGCATTTCTAACCGAGGCAAAAGCGTTATGGTGCCTCACTGCGCAAGCAGGTGAAGAAGGTACCTTGAAACATCGTTGCATATCCTTTCATATCCTCACGCCAGTATGTAGATGGAGATCCAGCAGCATGCCCGGTACACTTGCACATTTTGCGGCAAGGTATGATCGTATGTTTTCTCCCTTTGGACGGCGCGCTGAGTTCCTTCTTAGGACTCTGTCAAGAGGACAGCTGTCGGCATCTGGAAGTGCCGTGCCTGCAAGAAGGTCACGGCGGGAGGTGCATGGACTGTGTCCACAACTGCTGCTGCAACTGTGAGGAGGTACGCACAGTCTCACTTCCAGTGATGAATTTTTCTGACTTTGAACAATAGCACTGTACGCCGGCTACGTGACTTGGCTCAGGCATGACAGACCCGCCCATTATTCATCGACTATACTATACTGGTTGCCTCATGTTTCTGCATGCATGACTTTCTACCTTTGTATCTAAGTTCCCATGCAATGTTATGATGGTCCATACGGTGTTATGAAGAGTTTTGTATGAAACGTTTAAACTTCAAGTGTAGTGTAAACTGCATCGGTCCACATCCCTCAATTGGTTTCATTGTCACAATACACGGGCGTAGCCACACACGGCCACAGGAATCAAGAGATGCCAGAAGGTTCACACGTGCTGTTGATCTAACTATAGGCGCAGAAGAGATAACCAAGTGGTATTCGTAACCTCTCATCGATCTACTGCAAAGATGAACAGGTTGTTGGTTGCCGCAATCTGACAAACGATTTAGTTCGTTGACCCCATCTGCGGGGCAATCATGTCACATACTGCTATCGTGTTTTCCCGTGGATGCCAGCTCCCATGCAGGATCTTTTTGTTGAAGTCCATAGCATCCAGATTAATGGAGTCCTTGGCCCCTGGCTTTGCACCATTTTTCATACCTGGTTTTGCCCCCGCACCGATCTTCTTCGCTTTGAAAGCAGATTTATCTGCTTGGAGTACAATATCATTGGTGGTGTTGACATCGTAGATGTGGAAGTAATTTTGATATGAGCCTGTAAGAACGCTCCTGAAGAACATTAGCGCGACATGGGTATGTAGTGTGCAAAAGACTCACTGGCCGTCACCGCTCCACGTGCACTCGAACTTGTCGAATATACAATCGTTCTCGTACAAGTCGCAAAGCTTGCCTCGGAGATGGTCATGAATCTGGATGGTCTTGACGGGTCCCCGATCCATGTTGACATCCCAAATCTTCAACGAGAGATAATCACGCGACAGGATATATCTCCCGTCTCGGCTGAACTTCACGTCGGATATCGAGGAGATTATCTCAGAAAAGAATGAGCGATTAGAAGGATCCTCTTCCTCTTCGAACACTTTCCCAAATTCAGTGACTTTTCATGAAATGGAAACCCATTTAGAATGGGCTTACGTTTGGCGTGTCGATCACACAATGCCGATTCCCTCATGTCTGCAAGCTTGATCGTTCCTTTGGAGCTGGAGTACATGAACAGGTTGCAATGAATAGGGTGAAACTCAGCCGCAGTGATAACCTCTGTGAGTTCCTCCATATTAGCAGGCTTGATATCCACAATGTCTATACACAGCTGTAAGGGTCGCACATTCGGATTGAGTAACAAACAGGCAACATACTGAAACTTTGGTCGCTGATATTGAGATTCCAAAGGTTGACACGTAAGTCATCTGCTGAGATGTACGTCTCTCCATCTGAGTTGATCGAGATGGAGTTGATATGGTATGCATGTGCATTAGCATAGACTTTGCGGGGTACAGCGGCGACAATGGAATCGTGCTGCATCATTCGAGGCAAGCGGAGATTTGTTGCCATTGTGGGAGGGGCAACCGGGCGTGTTCCGTCATTCATGTTGTTTTCCGATACGACTTTCAGAGTTTTCTCGAAGACCTTCCATAGCTTGATTGTCTTGTCTGTCATAGCCTCAGTATACACCTTGAAGGGAACCCTGGGACGACTTCTTACCATTCGTTGACAGAAGGAAATGTGCAGCATTCTGTCGCTTGCACCACTTTATTCGGTTGATTTTCTCTTCAATTTCAAGAGACTTCAAATAGTCGAATTCGGGCTCGTGTGACTGGAACTCGGTGTAGAATTTGTACTCGCAGCCTTTCTTCTGATAGAGAACTTAGCCTGCGGCGAAAAGTGCTTGAACCAAAAAAACATACGCTATCATTCCGCTCAAATAACACAACTCTCCCACCCTTATCTCCAGTAGCCAGATAATCCCCTGTGTGGTCGAATTCCACGGTTGAGATGATGTCGGCTATATGAGATTGGGACTCTGTTCAGCGGAGTTGGCCTCCAGAGAGGATGACGGTGGTCACCTTCTGTGATATCGTCTACTTCGCCCTTATCTCCAAAGCATTGGGCAAAGCGCCAGTTGCTTGCGTTTGCCGTGGCCGAAGTAGAGGACTCCCCGTCCATGATGTAAGGATGAAGAAGATGGTTGAGAGTGGGTGTTTGCGAGGGGACACCGTTCTGATGCGGGTGTGGTATTATATTTCAGGTGTTATGATATCTGCCTAGCAGGGAGATGATAACCCGCTGCTGAAGGACACGTATAGGAGGAGCGAGTGTTGAGAGTTGAGCGCCCTTCAGGAGGAGCGTGTGCACCTATTGACGCACCGGAGTCAAATGCAACACGGGGGCTTGAGATGTGACCCGCTCACAGCCTGTTTTGGTCCCACCCTCTTCCCTCTTCTCCGCTCATTCCGGTCAACCACCACCATCTATCCCCCCACAAACAATCGACTAGTACCCAGCTGTAGGCGAATTCATTATCCCTTCCTTATTTGCTCTTATCGAAATTTGGCTGTTTCAGATGCAGCCTATTGTTGGCAAGCTCAGGAAGAGGTTGGTCCTTGACATCACTTGTTCTATCGGTCTCGGCCTTGCCATGGGATATAGTTACTGGTGAGCCATTATAAATGTCGTCAGTGTTGCCATTCTGACCTAATTAAGGTACGGCGTTCATCTTCCTGCCGGTATGATTTCATTCCTCTTTGCCATACCTGACTGCCATGCTGATAATATCGGCCGTACAGTGCGTCGCCGCGATGACTACTACATGAAGTTGGAAAGGGAGAAGCAGGCCTTGACTGCTTAAAGCATTATTGACGTGCAACATGTTGTCGCAGTAAAGCAGAATCCTCGTAATATACAATCCCGAACCCAAACACGCTCTAATATGAAGCTTGCAAGAACTCGCTGAGCTTCTCGCAGCTCGCCAGTTTCTCCCCACGTATCCGTTCCACAGCCTGCCAGTTTGTTCCTATCCCAAACAAGCCTATCTCTGCTTGTATCCGCTGCTCTCGATAATCTTCTTCCCTCCTGCACTGATTTTGCAGCACTGCTGCATAGCTCGACTCCACCTCGTTCTCGAACGTCTTCAACTTGCTGGATGCAGCTCCAGCCCGGAGTTCCTGGCGAGACTCGGTTGGGATGGATTCCCAGATAGGATGCTTGGTGAATTGTTTGGTGTTGACATAATATGCAATATTCCGTGGCAGCGTATAACGCTGCTGATCGAAGTAGGGAGTTGGCTGGAAGGAGAAGGAAGGAGAAGGGGTTTTGAAGGAGTTCAATAGAGATGGAAGAGATGTTAAAAGGGAAAACAAGACGACAATGATAAGTGGCAGCAGTTGCTTGAATGTAGCCCCAGCGTTCTGGGGAGCCGCAGCCTGGCCACGAGGGCGTCCTCTGGCCGAGGTGAACTGTACCCCGCCAGGACCGCCAAATTGGAACGTGAAACCTGAGGATTGATGAGAAGGGTCGTCGTCCAAGTGGCATTGTGGACTCACCTGTGCCAGGGCCAAATCCCGTAGTCGCAAATTGTGGACCGCCAGAGCCACCAAAAAACATGTTGAAGAGATCTTCTGGGCTGATTTCCGAATCGAAGCCTTCGAAACGGGTAGATGGATTCGAAAAATCGGATCGTCTATTAGACATTCCGCTGAACCTTGAATCGGGATCAGCGCCGTGTTGATCGAACGCTGCTCGTTTCTGTGGGTCGGACAGAATTTGAAACGCTTTCGAAACCACTGCAGAAACATTAGTTAGCCTATGAAGACTGTCCGATGCGAGACAGCATACTCTTGAAGGCTTCGTCAGCTCCAGGTGCACCGTTTTTATCCGGGTGAAGTTGCAATGCAAGCTGCATGAGGCGTATCATGAGGCCGGGCATGGAAGGGATACTCTGACAGGCGCACCTTGCGATAGGCCTTCTTCACATCGTTTTCTTCACAATCTCGAGATACAGACAGTATTTCGTAATATTCCGTGGCTTTACAACTTCGCACACGTTTGACTACGGCAACCATCTCCGTCGTATAATCACGTTTTTGGTCGGTCGAGCCATCACCGTTAACTGGAGGGGACCCATGACCCCGATGTTTGGTGCTGGCTGAGCTAGGATGTGGTTCGGTACCGGTTGATGTTCCTTGGGGCGTTTTCTCACTTGAGTCTTTCCCGGCAGCTGCTTCCTTCTCTACGATTGCTGCCAGTTCAACAGCCTCAGGTGTAGAGAAGAGGGCGATAGACTTCTGACAAAAGCGAGCCGCAGCAGAGTAGTTTCCATTCTCTCTGTGACGCTGCGCTACACGCAAGCATTTGAGAGCTTCGTCCTTGTTGCTATCCATCCCCAACTCTTGAGATGAACCAGAATGGCAGCAGTAATAGTCAACAAAAGGGGCGGTATGACCAAGATTAATGAAGAATGAACTTCGTCACGGCGATGAAAGGGTCCGTATGTAACGTGGCTCAGCTCAGCAAGTGTTAGAATGCTTCCAACTCACTGTCGCTTTCTCTGGTGCTTCCGTCCTCGACCATCTCTGAGCATCACTAAAAACACTTCCTTCGATCTATGGTTGACGTGGACACTGCAGAGCATCCTGCTCCGGTGGCCCCTGTAGATGTTCTCACGCGGGAGGATGAGCTGGAGAGGTTTCGGGTGGCATGGAGAGCAGAAGTGCTTCAGAAGAAGAGCACATTAGCGTCCACGGTCCTGCCGCCCATCAGCCAATTGTCAGGGAATGCAGACCAACTACATGACCAAGTCTATTGGGGCCCGTCAACATCATCAGCACAGTTAGATTTGGCATTACAGAGACTGACGACAAAACCACAGCCTGCCGCACGTGCGTCTCACGAGGGCGCTTCAACACTTCCCTCTACTCGTTGGGCCATCGACCTTTATCATGAGGCTTTAGAGTGCGAACAGCAGGGAAACCTAGACGAGGCACTGGTACTATATCGCCGAAGCTTCAAGCTGGATAGCAACGTCGACAAGGCCTACCATCGCTTGGTAGCAAGACAATCCTTGCAGTCTCGGTCGATCTCTCAACAACAATCTACCTCCAAGCAGACCCAAGATAACTTATCATCTGCGAAGCGACCTATCTTGAACAGCTCTCCGCATACCAGTCGATCGATATCATCTTTGCCGCACATCATCTCTTCCTTCGAACCACGTCCTATCATTTTCGCACCCGAGGATGAACATCTGCCTTGCCCATTGCGAAGGCTCCCGGACGAACTAATCCTTCACATTCTAATGCTACTGGCGTGTGACAGGGATATCACCACCGTTGAGCGGTTTGCCACAATTAGCTTGAAAGGCAGACTTTTGGCAGCTGACAGCTCGATATGGAGGTGTGTCCTTTCGGATCAACTAAAGGACACCCCATTAAGTACACTCCAGATTTATCTGCGAATACACCTATATCCCTCCGCAAATCAAAGAGGATCTCTCGGCGACCAAGATTGCGTCCCTTTACGGGTACAATTACCGGCATACCTTTATACATCATCCGGTTCGTTGATCGGATTGTATACCGCCATAACGCAGCTCACGAGTGACCTAGCGAGTGCGTGTTGATGGCTGCTACATCGCTGTGTGTCATTATATGTGAGTATGGCGCGTGTACTTTCATTTTCTTCACTAATGCTGAAGCAGCCGTCCTGGTCAAAGCGAGAATGCCTGGGTAGCGGTATGTCTTCGCAGTGGGCTGGAGCCAGATTGTCTCATCTTTTTGTGAGATCCGGCACCTGATCACATATCACCGTTTACTGCGTTTCTATCCCGATGGCACTGTAGTGTCCCTCTTGACCAATGAGGAGAAACCACTAGCGGATATCGTTCATCTGCTGAAACCGGAAATTCGCGTGAAAGGATCTCAACTAGGTACATGGTCCCTGGAGGATTCCCAAAGTCGATTACGAATCCGTCACTTGAGGGCCGCAGACCCGGGCGGAAGAGGTGCTCTGAAGTATGAGTTTGCAATGGATTTGACAATAACGAGCTCGCGGAACATGAGGCAAGTCGAAGTTGTTGTTCATGTCCTGCATGTTCTTACTGTGACCTCAGGTGGAACAAGTCAGAGATGCAGTGGTACGCATCGGTGAATGTTGCCACGGGTGAAGTGCAAGAGCTCCCAATCAAACGGGAAAGACCTTTCTACTTTTCCAAGGTTAGGTCATATGTGGTATGACAGCGATGGAATTTACCGACTCTCGTCTGCCATGCCGTGTCTCTTATGCTGTATTTGTGTAGGAATTTGTGTGATCACGGTACAGAGGGGCCTGTCTTCCAAAGTGCTTGATATAGAGGGGCACGGGTAAGGGCACATGTCCCAAGAATAGTACAAGCAAAATGACGAATGCAAAAATGTGCCGATCATTGATGAACTAACTAGAATTGGGATGGATATCGGTTGCCGTGGTCTGAGAGGAGTGAAATATAGCAAGGATATGACAAAGCATCGTCAGTGAATTACCAGCAGCTCGTTGGCATCCATTCATTTTCCTGCGAAGTGTAAGGTCCAGGTCGACAGTAGTCTCCTGCGATTCACTTGATTCCCATCCAGTCTGCGCAAGACATTAGCTCGTTGAGCACATCTGGCCAAGGTCAAGTATTGTGACATACCCTGGAGTACCGTAGGTAAGTGGGGAGAGGAAGATAAACATTGCAATGAGAGCTGAGACAAAAACTCCAACAGCGATGAAAGACCGCAGTCCAAGCTCTGCATGGGTCTTTGGTCGCAGACGCGTGCTTGGACCAGCAACAGAAATAGGATAGTTGATCGTCTCGGACACGATGAAGTTGAAAACGCCACCGGCAAGCAACGCTGATGCCAGATGGGCCGGTAGATAATGGTGGATGAATAGCTGACGGCTCATCAAGAAGAACGGGAAATAGTGGTATGCCCACGCTGCAAAGAACAATCCGGTGGAGTTCCATAGCCGATTTCGCAGAGCTTTAAGAGAATCAGAGGCCAAAATAGGGAACATGTTGAAGCGACGCACGATCTGGGATAGGATACACTCCCCGCCTCCGCGCGAGCAGATCTGCGCCAATAATCCCGACATAAATCGAGAGAGCCATGACGCATGTCCACCAACCAATGATGTTTCCAATCATATAGATCTGTCTTTGTGTATCATTATGCGTCCAGAAACTGATACCACTGATGAGGAAAGGCCAATTGATAGGTCCACTGGCATAAGGGTGGGAGGCTGTTAAACCAGCGTTATGTTGCAACATCAACATCTGCAGTTCGAAGAATTTTCGGAAGAAATTCAGGCGTTTCACCGGTTTGTCTTCCACGGTACCCGTTCGATTTCTTATATCATTCCCGGCTGTACCATAGATGAGTCACGGGGAAAAAAAGACACGACAGATCACGCTCACTTTCGTCACTTACAATCTCATCCACAAACCATGTAGCTGTTCTGTCCTGCGCGTTTTTATTCCCGTTTATCTCTTGCTGCTTGAAAGCCCAGTCGGGGAGGGGTTGCGAATGAGTCCACATAGACACGCGAGTCGGAACATGAACAAGTCTAAATTGGCCCGACTTGGTCTTCCACGGTTCCCCATCGTGAGCTTCGAGGATGTTGACCTCGAAAAGAGTGTCATCGTATCGAGTGGTATCATTCGCAGGCCATGTAGTGAACTCTTGATTCGTGGGCATCAAGGGTGACGCAACATCGTGGGTGAGGAGGTTAGAATCAGTGTTCACGTGCAATAGTTGGATCACATCTTTGTGGCGAACAATGCGACCCCGCCCAGTAGGAGGCAACGACTTCGTCGGGACAATTTGCCAGAAGTTGTTTGTATCATTGAAAGGATAACCAGTAACCTGTTGGCCTGTTGAATTCAACGCAGATCAAATCAATAATGTCGTCATTGAGGACTTCAGTGCCGACAGTACCTTGGCTGCTGATTCGGCCGTCATCGTAACGCAATGGGTATCGCTCCACATGTGAATGCAGATAGACCTTAGAGTCTTTGTGACGTATTGCGACTGTGTCGTAATAACGAATCTCTGGGATATGATTGAGTATGATTGGGAAGCTTCAAAACGATGAGAACATACCTTGACTGTTGAGGAGCATCTCGTTATTTTGTAGCGTTTCTTGAAACGCTGGACTCATGAAGGAATCACCCGTGCCAGAACGAATAAGAATCTTGAAGTGTATCCAGAAAAAGGAGAGATAGACGACAAAAGGGATCACGATCAAACCAAGGGCTCTGGCAAAGAAGTGCTTGGCCACATGTTCCTAGTGAGTAATGACAGTTAGTTGTGCGATCCTATCCGATAATCGCACGCTTCACCAAGGAAAGGCCTTTTCGAATGTCTAATAAATTCCACAGATCCACCAACACAGCCGTCCCAATTGTAGCGAAGGTCAATAGACCAACCATCTTGCATCCTAGGGTGCAAGCCAGAGAGACCCCAGTCGCTATCATCCAAGCCCACCACTCGAAAGTAAACTCCCTGCGTGGTCGAATGAACACAGATTACGATTGCTCAAAGGACTGGACCTACCAATAACGAAGCTTCCGGAAACGGATATAAGAGTACAGCGAGAGTGTCATAAAGAACACCAGCGCAGCGTCCAATAGTATGAGGCGTACTTGCGCAACATGTCCGTTGTCTAACGAGGCGAATGAGACCATATTGGGGCGACTGAACGCACGAGCGACTTGCCGAATAAGATCAGAGACGCGGAAAACGCAGCGACCAGCGTAGGGTAACCGCATTCACGCATGATGGCAAACGCCAATGGAACTGTTAAGCTACCAAAAGCGGCAGGAAGAACACGCATGCCGATATAAGGGACATGGTGCTCTGTGTAGCTGTCCCCAATATTTTCGAAATCAAATTGTCCGTCAAATCCGACAAACCACCCGGCCGCCCCAAGCAGCAGTTTTGCCAATGGTGGGTGAACGTCGAAGTAGTACTCTCTAAGAATGTAGTAAGCAGCGAATTTACCGAAATGCACCTCATCGAAACTAGAGTCAACGTGCATCATCAGTATCGTTGTTAACCAAGACATAAGAAATCATCAACGCACACAACTTCGTCAGGATTACTTATTTTGTACAGTCGAACAGCAAACGCAACAGCGCCAAGTATAATGCCAGTGGCATATACATTAGCAGATCTCTCCATAAATGACATCAATGGAGATAATCGCTGTATGACAAGTTAGTGCATGCGCGGCGCGGAAACAGTGGCCCTCACCCCCTCTGACCACGGTGGAAGCGCTCGGTCATCTGGGTCTCCTGAGCGGATTGACCCTTCGAGGCCATTGTCTCTGTCCGGAGATGTAGTTCTTGGTCCTCTCCGCTGTCTTGGTAGAATTCCCAATTGGGCGCTCATTGTGAGTTGCGGCGGTTCAAGTTCAACAGTCTGGCGCAGGCTGATCATGGTGCGCGCGCGTCTGTTTGACGCGTTTGAGTCCGAAGCATATGCCCACGCCACCCAACAGCAACTTGAAGGTCAGGGTCCCCATATGCCCACGCCACTCAACAGCCAAGGGTCAGGGTCCCCCACGTTTCCCGTCTATGCGGCACACAGTCTCACTCCTCGACCAAAAAAAATCCTGCACGATGGGCCCAAATGGTGAGTTCTTTTCAAGGCACTGAGCATCTCTTCTGATCCCTTTCAGAAATCCTGCACAATTTAGCGGCCGGCTGGTACAAGTCGAGCCCAGGCCACAGTTTTCATGCCCCATTTCGCCGATTTCTAGGCACTTCAACATTCCACCACTCGCCCTCTGCGCCTAAGCCAATAACACGAGCACACATACAGGATACAAGTGATTCCTCCCTCGGAGTTTCCTGCACGAATTATCCTCCGGCGGAGCCGTCCTCCCACGATCTTCCTACCGCTGTTGGCCTCCTGCGAAAACAGATATCCCACTACGCAGTTGCTAGTCTACATGGTCGAAAATATCTCCTTACTCCCAAAGACTTGTTGACGGTCCCACGTCTCAAGAACGTGGCAGTTGGGCAAGTCTTGTGCCTCGACAAGATTCATGAACTTGGTTCACGAGATTACACGCTGAGGGGTGATCCATGTTTGCCCGACGACGTCGTCTCGATTGCGGCCACCGTCGTGGAACACACGAAGGGAGACCTGCACAGGGTAGTGAAGAAAAAACGAAGAAAGGGTTACAAGAAGATGATCGAGCATAAACAACCATACACAAGGTTGAGAATCGGTGAAATAGTGATCGGAGCTTGACCACGCAACGTGTATGGGATCGGAGTAGCACGGCTGAAACTACAGTGACATGCAATCTAATTTTCCATGATCATATTTCTCCTTCCTCAGGCGTCTCTGCTCTTATCGGCGATTGTTGCGAGGGTGAATCTTGAACGCGAGGTCTCTACAAGCCAGGTCATCAGCAACAAGCCAGGTCATCAGCAACCCCTTCAGCTTTACAGGCACCGAGCTCACCTTCGGCGGTCTCTCCTCGGAGAGCTCACGATGACTCTTCTCGTGTGACCATTCTCCTCGTTCCCTTCCATCTCTTTCCTGATGACCCTCGCGCTCACGCTTAGATGCAGCGTTACCTCCTCGGTGACTTTCATCCCATTCTCGGTCCCGCTCATTCCCTTCATCACGACCAGAACGTCTTGACGAACGCCGCTCCTCCCGTTGCCTGGAGCGATGACCCTTTTCATGGTCTACATCCTCCCTGTTGCGCGGCCGTTCTCTCTCCCGGTCTGCATCTCGTTCTTTGTCCTTATCATGTCGCTTGTCTCTTTCATGGTCTCTGAGCTGGCGGCGAAAGTTATACCGTTCTCCGTCATGATGAGAGGTCTTTGAGGGCTTCTCCTGCTCGCGATCATGCTCCAGGTCGTAATCGCGACGTGACCGTCCATTTGATTGACTGTCTTTTCGCTTTCTGCTAGTTGCAGATCCACCATCCTCCGAAACCTCTCGGAGTTTCTCCTACCAATGATTTAGTCGAGAATAGATGGTATCACAAAGAACACACACCTTCTGACGCTTGACAAATTTGATAAAAGCACCCCGCCTTCCCTCATCATCTGCCAAGACCTTATACTCTTCCAAATCGGCAATGCGAGGCACAGCCTGATTTGCTTAAGTGGGGAACCATTGGTGAATGAATAGAACACATACATCCTCAAAAGCAGAGTCCAGGTCGAGCGGAGGATCCAGCTTCTTAAGTGCGTATCTCAAGTCGTCCTGCAAATGTCTCAGCCTTCTTTCTGCGCGACGTTTCTCGTCTGCATATCGTCGCAATGCTCGATCCCTCAGCTGTTGGGATGTCAGACAGAATCATCCTGAGTCTGAAAGGGTGAGGACAGACATGATCGTAAATTTCACTCTCCTCTGCCTGTGGCATGTGAGCCAAGGATACCACCTCGCTAATGAATCTGTGGAACTCGGCCGAGGACGTCTTGTGATCAAAGACAAATGCGTGCTCCGCCAGCACACGTTCAACAGGCGTGACGAGGGTATCCAACTTCACGGACAGTTCATCTGCAACATCCCAGAATAACTCAAGAGGCGTTGAACCAGGCGTCCCGAGGAGCGTTAAGTAACGAGGATCGGCATCCAGATATGGATAAACAGTTTTCCACTTGCTTTTCGCTTTGATCAGACCGCTTCGCTGAAGTTCATCCAGCAGTTCCTTGACGTATTTGAGCTGGATCAAAATCATAGTTGAATGGTGCAATACCCTGAATTCCTCCCTTGCTTTGCGCTCGTCTCTTGTACGTTCTATCTGACGTTTCCTGTGTACTTCTTCGTAGTCACGCTCAAGAACACGACTGTAGTCCTCAAATGCGAGGAGCATGTCGAGAGGGGCAAGTTGTCGGAGCTCTGCATCTTCTGCCCACTGTTTTGACGCCAAAACCTGGGCCTGAGCGTTTCGCCAACGAGTCGTGACATTCACATCGAGCTCCTTCAGTAAAGCGACCACTTTGCTGATATTACGGGTTCGCATTTCTCGCGTGGCAGCCTAGTGCATTCCAATTGCATGATATCAACATCAACAACGGCTAACAGCGCGGACACTCACGGTTTGCTTTTCCATCAATCCCCCAACGTACTCTTCGAACAGCATGCGTCTTTCTGCCTCCAATTTGACTTGGGACCAAGTGGGATTGCCCAAGAATATCTTCTCAGCGGACCGGAATGTTGTATAATAATACACATTGTTGCTGCCACTCAACAAACTCTTGAAGGCGGGTCGCAGCCGTTGCAGCCTGGCCTCCTTTTCATCTGCCTCTTTTGCTTTCAAATCTTCAACATACTGCTGGACAGTTAGGACGTCCATGTCGCTCCATAAACCACTGACCTTCTGCCACGCCGCTTTCTTTTCAGCCAAGCTCTTGAGTGACTTATAGAGCGGGTCCGTAATAATCGCTCGCATGGTCTGGTCCCATGTCCAGGTTGCGTCAACACCAGCTTTTCGAAGTAAATGCATGAATGCTTTCTCGCCCTCCTCCGAAGTTGCAAATCCCCCTTGGGGGATGACGGGATCCGGTGGAAGGTTTGGGCGGCTAGGAAGGCTGCTTGTGGTACTGATAGGTAATGAAATCGAAGGCCGAGTAGCCGGCACAAACCCGAGCGCCCCAGACCCAGTCGCTGTTCCGTTGCTAAGCGGCACCTGAGCTGGCACAAATGTAGTCGGAGTCGTGCCCACAATGGCATGTTGGGTGGTGACAGAGCTCCCAAACGTACCTGTAGCAGCAGCACTACTTCATGACCCACTTTGTTCAATCATCTGGACCACAATAAGCCGCACTTACTTTGTCTTGGGTTCTAGGCGGGCTGGGCTCGGAATGTTGTTCTCAACTTCGGTAACAAGTTGCGTGAGTTCATCAGGCATGTCCCATTTAGATTGTTTGTTTTCAGTCTGTCCTCGCAGGAGTTAGACAGACATGGATTCTATCTCGGACCACCCACATTATACCAATACTTCCTTCCATTGGCAACGTATTCTTTCCATGGCGTGTTTGCTAGTGCTCTCTGCATTCAATGAGCAACCTGCAAAAAGCAGGACAATGTCTCTCATACTTCGAACGGTGTTTTGAGCGCGTCGGGCTTCTCCCATACGCTTTGCCTAGAATCATTCTTTCCGTTCGTTGATTTGATCAGCGCAGGTCGATACAACGACTCTCATTGATTGACTCACATTATACCAATAGGTACGACCCTCTGAGTTGCGGTGTTCGGTCTACACATACATGAGTGCGATGTAGACAGCTACCCGAGAAGGCACGTACCCAAAGGGTAGACATACTGACGATTAACTCTCGCACACCAGACCGCTTGCCTTCAGGAGAGTACTTGGACTGCAACAAAGTTAGATCAGTCAGATTGGGATGTAGGAATCACGGGCGTCGGGGGCAAAAAACCCTGGTCGACAAATGTAACAATTTTGTCGCCGAAACGTTCACGATAAAAAAAAAGCTGGCTGTATTCACCACCTCGTACTGGTTAGCAGCGGCAGCAGGTTAGGGTTTGTTCGGGACAAGGTGGAAGGAGGTTGTCTTAACGGCGAGACCTCAAAATCTCATGCACCATTCTTGTCGAACGTGACGATAGAGCTTTAAAAACAGTTCTCTATGTTGTGTTGCAGAACTAGGTTAGTACCCTGTCTGACTATGCTTGCTTGGTGGAGTGAAAGTGCAGCGCGTAGAGCTACCGTC
>NW_024467202.1:1067286-1069826 GCF_000292625.1 Dacryopinax primogenitus
CTATTGGCATGGGTGCACTATTTTGGCATCAGAAGTGCAAATGTGTCCCGAACACCATGCCAGAGGGATCATTGGGCCATGAGGGCCATTCTGGCGACTTTGCCTCTGAATTGGGGTCATCAGTGGAATTAACTCCTGTGCTGATTCCCCCAACCAGGGGGAGGAAGGGAAGCAGTATCCCCAGCCACTCTTGCACTGGTATGTCATCCTTGATGCAACTTTGGCCAGATCTGGTAAGAGTGCTTTCCACATGATAAAGAAGTAACTCAGAAACACTCTACTGGCTACAGTTACTCTTGTAAGGACCAATAATCAATGGAGCTTGAATGCTCTGATTTTTCTATTAGAGACATATTACTGACACTTTGGTGTGGATCTATGTGACAGTACTATTGTGCCATTTGGGGAATTGGCTGCATGAGTACTGCTTGCCCCCAAGTCACACTGCAAGCTGTTCTTCTTTCACAACAAGATCTCTGCTCCTGCTCTTGTGCTGGCAGACATTGATTGATGAAGCAGGCTCTCTGCCCTCTTGAAGCATCAGATATTTCCTGTTCAGTGGTTGTATGATGTTAAGAGCTGAATCTGATTGCTCCTTATCTTGGTGGCTGACATGTTGTTGACCAAGAACAGGATGTGATGTTCTCTCTATGCATGATCAGCAATAGCACATAAATGTTTATGTTCAGAAGATAGGACACATCCAATATGCAGCAGGAATGCAATCTCTGCCTGATTCGTTACAGAAATACATGTACCATTTGATTTACACTGTGTAGCATGCTTGCATCTTTCCAAATGTGCAATAATGGGCAATCATGTTGCAGATATCCATTCATGCATTTATGAAGCTCTGCTCATATTGCCTAGATATTGCTCAGATTACTCCTGCTAGCTGTACTGTGCACATGTTTTGCTGGATGCCATCACAGTGCAACAGTCAGGAAAGTTTGGCATCTGTTGACCCTCTGATAAGATCCACCATCCTTGGCCTCCTTTGATCTGGCTGTCTGGTTCACCTAAAATGCTTGCAACCCACCTGCTTGACCACGATGCTCTCCAATATCTCAAGTATTGCTTGTCTAGACAATGCTGTGGAGCGATGATAGAAATAGGTGAGTTTGGGACCAGTCAGTGCAAACTTTCCTCTGGATTTATCACCTCTGCTGGTGATACCCATTAGACATTTCATGTTCTATGATGATTGTTGTAAGATATATATCTCAAAATGGTTGCTCCCCTATAGGAAGCCAATTTGGCCCTATGTCCTGACATGTCACATACACTCATACAGCAGTTCCATGTCACACAGTTAATTTCCCTGTTCCCAGCAATTGCACATAGTGTTACAGTGTTTCCTGCTGACTGAAGAAACACTTGTTTGATGCCTTGTTCTTCATCAACTACAAACACCTGAACTTGGTTTTGAGCACATTCATGGCACACCAATTGGCACACCAATGAAACTCTTGTACACCTTACCAGCATACTTTCTCTGGAGGGTGACACAATGATCTAAGCCATTCATTTACTACCATGATCCTAGATATGTCAACTGGACCCAGGTGCTGGTGAAAATGTGGTGATATTGATGCATACATTTAGACATCAGGACCTGTGAGACAAGCTACATAAAAACATGGAATGCACCTCCTGAGACAGAGTGCACAACAGTACTCCCCCTCCTGCCCCCTAGAAAAGGAGGCCATGTGGCTTACTTATGTTATGGATAATTGATCACTGCGGTTCCGTGAATGTCGTCACCGCATTATCACCAAGAAATCCTCCCTTCTTGCATTCTTCGTCAGATTCGCGCTCATGCGATGTTGCAAACAGGGAGAACTTTTTCTGGAAAAAGGATAATGTAATGCAGAACATCTCACAAAGAATGAAACCCGTGCCTCCACATGTTCTGGACGTCCATTTCTCTGAGGTGAAATACACAACACATTGCACCTGACAACATGTATCCGTCTTGGGATAGCCAGTATCACGAGATGCGGCGGCGGCGTGCAGTGAGAAGAAAATTGAGACGGTAGCTCTACGCGCTGCACTTTCACTCCACCAAGCAAGCATAGTCAGACAGGGTACTAACCTAGTTCTGCAACACAACATAGAGAACTGTTTTTAAAGCTCTATCGTCACGTTCGACAAGAATGGTGCATGAGATTTTGAGGTCTCGCCGTTAAGACAACCTCCTTCCACCTTGTCCCGAACAAACCCTAACCTGCTGCCGCTGCTAACCAGTACGAGGTGGTGAATACAGCCAGCTTTTTTTTTATCGTGAACGTTTCGGCGACAAAATTGTTACATTTGTCGACCAGGGTTTTTTGCCCCCGACGCCCGTGATTCCTACATCCCAATCTGACTGATCTAACTTTGTTGCAGTCCAAGTACTCTCCTGAAGGCAAGCGGTCTGGTGTGCGAGAGTTAATCGTCAGTATGTCTACCCTTTGGGTACGTGCCTTCTCGGGTAGCTGTCTACATCGCACTCATGTATGTGTAGACCGAACACCGCAACTCAGAGGGTCGTACCTATT